>NC_066362.1:169123593-169271093 GCF_013377495.2 Cygnus atratus
GATTTACTTCAATTTTACTTTTTTTTTATAGAACAAGATATTTTGTTGATAAAGTTTCAGGAAGTGCTTGAGTGTCTTTACTTTGCAAGTGTCTTGAAGAAAGAGGAAACTTTCTAGCCACCTGTGTCTGAAAATCTGATAAGAGCGTGCTTCATAAAAAATGAAGGCAAACATTTTTTGTCTTTGAAGAAGGCTTCCACCAGATTTCCAATAGGGAGCAGATACACTGAAGGAACTTGTTCAATTTCATTCTTGCATATTCACTTTCATATCCTATCATAAAGTTTCACAGCTATTGAATTCTTTGCCACTAGTATGTAGCAAAATTGTTCCTTCTTTTTATAGCTTGTTTCTTTTGTAAATATAACTATGCAGTGAGTTATATTTGAGAGTTTTGCAAACCTTAGCTAATCAATGTGAGTCTTAGTTCTGGGTCTGTTACATCATTAGAAGTTTAAATTGGTTACCAATGGTTAACAGATTTTAACAATACATTTTTTTCCCAAGTTCTTTCTCAAACTGCTTTGCAGCATGATTTTCAGGTTGCTACTCAATGTCTTATCAAAAGGAGTGGGTGGATTAAAATTCAGATACATGAGAAATGTTAAATGGAAATTGCTCTGTAGTGTTTTGACTATGACCAGAAATATGTTAATTAAAAACACTGGAGAACATAATCCTTTCTGAACCCAAATGGCTAAAACAGTTTGTACAGTTGGGAGACACGGGGCGTACTTTAATCACTTACAAAGCTATTTAGATGGATCAGAAAATGTAGTGGAGAAAGATCACACCAGTGAATCCAGTTCCAGAAGCATCACATCATCCCTCCTTTAGCTTTTAATTCATTATTTTAATGTTAAAAACTTGAAACACAGAGATTAGAGATGTCGTATTTTATGCCAAAAAATGATACATTCCTTACTAAAAGAGAGTGTGATCACAGAAGCCAGATACAGAACCTACCCTAGGATGTTTTCTCTTTGCAAACAAGAACATCACTACTATACCTTAGAATATTTTTTCTTTGCAAACAAGATTGTCACTACTCTAACCTTTGTGGGAGATAGCAGTGGAAGGAGCTGGAGTTGTGTATGATTCATTGACAAAGTTAGGAGACATCCTTTTTATAACCAGTGTATTTAGTATTTATTTCCATGTGTATTTTTAAGCCATGGTTGTAAAATAATTATTTTTGCAATTTATATGCTTCATTTTATAGAGATCTCTGAAAGGAGGCTTACAGCTCTGTGGTGACAGACCTGCATACCACAGAGGTATGAGAAAACTTCAACAGGGTCAAGTCTGTGTGTTGCTTTGTATATTTGTTTTATTTCCACATGGCTTTTTTTATGTTTTGTTCTTCTTTTTTCTTATGTTGGCCTGGTCTTTCCAGGCATGCAAAAATATTATTTGCATTGTTTTTATTAGTATCGTTTATTAATTAATTCTAATTAAGATTAATAATAATAGTGTGTCATACGCTGTTAGGTGGCAAATGTTGACATAATTTCAATTTATACCTTTAAATATGGCAATAGTATATTACTGTTCTGATCCAAATCACTATAAAAATACCATCATAAACATCTTTGGTATAGACCCTGACAAGAAATGAGGTAGTCTATCTTTCTAAGTGTGACAAGAATGTCAAGCTACTGTGGAAATAAGTGGGAATTCAAGATTATTTAAGAGAAAAAATAATTCACTCATATCCAAAAATAGATGGCAGACAAAAGCAAATATTTCACTTAAGTAAAGGCTTCAAACCTTCTTTAAAGAGACCTATGTTAAGCATTTTAAGCCAAAAAATAAGATTTAAAATAATAATCATTTGAAAAAATCAGAAACATCAATAAAAATATGAACTTCATCAAGGAAAAAAAAACTTTAAAATAGTTTTCTATTTCTTAATAGAAAATAGAAATATTCCTAATAGAAATATTTCTAACAGAAAATAGAAAATTTCTAAATAAACATTGACAGAAATTGCTATATAAGAGAAATAGTTTCTGAGAAATAAATGCTTTCATCTAGAATAATCAGCTGCCAGCTTCTGCTGTTATCTTGGATTAAATTCATCTGACTGAATGATCTAGTCAGCTAGACACCCTTTAAAGTTAGTGGAGAGAAATAAACAATTTGGGGGCATGATTTATCTCATTCCATCCTAAAGCAGATGTCCCAAGTCATTCCTAGAAATTTAACCCTAACTGTTGATTATAAAGGGAAAATGAATCAAGTATGTGTAGGCACATACCCTTGTAAAGATCTAAAGCTGGATGAAGTCATTTTTTTCAAGCCTCCTATTTCTTTGAGTGTTCTGTCTAAGTATTTCCAGCCTTAGCATTTAGCTGAAAAAAGCTGCAAATTAAATCTACAGAAAAAAAGCATTACTTGTCACGCACTTCATTTAGAAATACATAAGGAATAAAATCAAATGGAGCTGAATGTTTCCAGGGATGGCAAGCTGAAGCCTCGATAGTCATTGTGATTGGAATACCTTAAGAAAAAGCATAAATGATGCTAATGATCCTATCATTTAAGTTATTCTTTAACAGTAATGTAAAGTGATATATGTGTTTTTATACCAGCTGACCACTTAATGACAAGTGATTTATATGTTGGTCATTATCTCCATTGAAGGAGGTGAAGGATTTAATTCTTAGGACATTTCTAAAAGCAAGACCACAACTGTTTTGACCTATGTTTTAGTTGTTTGTTTTTTTTTTGTTTGTTTGTTTGTTTTATTATTTTTTTTGCTTCTTTTAAATAAATAAACATTAAATTTAAATTTTGTGCAGAAAAATGGCTTTTTTACCTTTGTTGTCTGCAATCATTGTCATGCAGCCACCTGTGTTGGACTTGTGCTTAGCTTCTTATATAAATTGGTATTTTTCTAAGTGCTAGTCCAGAAAACTCAAATCTGAATGTCAGGCTGGAGGTTTTTTTTTTTTTTTTTTTTTTTCTTGTGCATCATCACCAACTATATATGAGTTGGACTAAGTTGCTCAATCAGTTTTATGAGAATCTTACTGATTCTTCTCTTCTCTAAGGAATTTGCACCTCTGTAAGGGTTTCCTCACAGGTTTCTTTTGTTTACTTTTTCTGAATGGATGGGACTTGCTTCATCATTAACCCCTAACGAGGATTTAATGTGACTGAGGATGAAAGATATCTGCTTCATGGTTTATTGATTTTTTTTTTTCTGGAATTTTCTTCCAAATTTTATCTTATTTGAGTGTAACTCTGAAGGGTATGGATTTTTATTTGTGAACCTCAGTAGCAGTGCAGTCCTGTCCCAGTGTCGTGCCCATAACACCTTGAGGCACTTAACACCTTAAGCCTCCCTGGGTTTCCTTAGGTGTCAAGGATGTTGAAGACAGGGCTACCTCGGTTGCCCTGTTGCTCTCAGTATTACAGCTTTGAATCCATTGCTTCCATTCTTTTTGTCTCCAGGGTGAAGAAGAGGATTTTAGCTTTCAATGACAGCAGCAATAATCATAATGATAACACAGTATAAAAAGGAAAAAACAAGCATAAATTCTGAAAGAGAGATCAGCGAGCCCATGGATATGTAATTTCAAAGACCTATAGATTTTCAATAAATGCACTAGAAAAATATTTATTTCACAGCAAGATGTGATCAACAGCCTGGAATTTATGGAAGATGCTGAGCTCTCAACCCATTCTGTTTTCCAGCTGTTCTGCCTTTGGGAGCAGTGGAGCAGTCTGGAAAAGACTGCAACAGATGAATCTAGAAACTCCTTTAGGAACACAGCAATGAGCAAAATATACCAGCATTCCTCTACTGAATATATGCAGTAGGTGCTCTTTATCAAAACTCTGTTACTCACACAGTATTAAAAAGACATACAAAAGCTTAGTGCACCCATGGGGCTTGGGAGTCGGATTATTTCTCTGAGTTCGCACCTGTAAGTTAAGGACTGTATTCTGGATGTTAGCTTTGTTGGTATAATAAAGTCTCATAAAAGAGAAATATATAAAACTAGATCCATTACCATGGAAATAGTGAAAGGTCATTTCCATGGAAACCATGGGAAGCTCTCATACCATAATTTTGAAAAAGCCCGTCTTTGAAGCTACAATGCATTTATACCATAAGCCTTGTTTTAAATTAAATCTATATATGTAAAGCGATAGACATTTTGATAATTCTAACATAGTGCAGCCATTTGCTGGAAAGCCAGCAATATCAAAATATCAAAGCCAGATGTGTTATTCATTTTGTCTATGGAAAAGCTGCTTGGTATATTTTTGTGCCTTTCCTCATGTTGTAAATAGCTGAGCTTTTTCACAAAGAACAGTAACATTTCAGGATTCAGGACTGAGGTTTCTGTTTTCTGTGGTTTCCTTTACTGTCTAAACCTGGTGTCAGAACTTTAGCCTAAAAAGAATGCTTTCTAGTATATATGTAAACATATAAATATTTGTGTAAATATAAGGTAAATATATTTACACAAATATATATACACATATTTGTAATTTGAGAACTCATTCAGGCACAATGATGAGACAATTTTCAAGGATGTACGTTCATGAAAAATTCCTATAAAATGCAATACTAATACAAAGAGCAAGGTTCAATAGAAATGAATGTGAAATCCTGTACAAGTTAATTTACCTTAAGTTTTCATTCCTTATCATCCACCATGGCACCCTCTTTAGATTTTTCTTGTTGTATAGGCAGTCCTTTTTAGAGACTTTTGAGTAACATTTCAGAACAACTGAACAGACAACCAGCCTGCAGGTGACGTAGAATTCTCATCTAAATAAGTGATTCTCCAATACATTGTGTTTTTGTTTGGTTGTTTGGTTGTTTGGTTGGTTTTGTTTCTTTGTTTGTTTTTGTTTTGTTTTGTTTTTCATAATGAAAGATAGTTTATTTTTTCTATAATGAATCCATGCATAGGTAGATGGAAAAAGAAGAACACTAAAGTAATTAAAGGTGTGTTCCAGATACCGGAACACACATGGGCCTGCTTTCAATGTGGAAGCTTAGAAGCTTGCAAAACTGCCCAGAGAGGTTGTGGGTGGATCAGTGTGGATCTCTGGAGGTGTTCAAGACGAGGTTGGATGACACCCCGGGCAACCTGATCTAGTGGGTGGCATCCCTGCCCATGGCAGGGGGGTTGGAACTGGATGATCTTTACGGTCCCTACCAACCCAAGCCATTCTATGATAAACTAGCTTTAACAAGTAATTCAAAGTTAGAATACTTGAGCTTCAGAAGGTAAGAATCCTTACTTAAAATAATTTACATAAAATCATAATGAAGGCTGGAGCAAGACTTTCTTTTTCTCTTATCAGAATCGCTGAAGCAAAAGCGAGAGCATCCACTTTAACATACCTGCTTTATTTTTAAAACAGCAGTAAGCTTTCAGACATCCTACTCCCCAGGGTTTCCTATAAAGTCAATGGGAAGTGTTAGTGATATCTAAGGTTAGGCAGACTCTGCACTATAGGTCCTACCCACAGAAGTGCTTAGGAGTCTATGCCCCATTAAAATAATTGGAGTGCAGTCTCTTAAATGTCTTTCCAAGTCTGACTATGCAGTTCCTTGATTGCACAGGAAGTATTACAGCTTGGGAGGGCTGTCTGAATCACCCTTATCTTAGAAATCACAGTCCTGGATACCATCCATACTTTCTTTCTTGACAGGATTTTAAAATGTTTTTCAAATATTAAACCTTTTATCATTCTACATTTGAGGGAGTTTAAGGATCAAAAGCGTTAAGACCAGCATTTCTGAAGTTTTCACTAGTTCAGTGAATCAGTACTCAATTTGAAAAAGCATTTGGGCCTGACTCCAGTCTGAGTCTAGGACAAAGAGTTCTTGCTGAGAATAGTATCTGCTAGCATGTGCATTAACTGAAAAGTCAATTTAAGTTGTTTATCAGAAGTTTTTACAATCTAAAAGTAGGAAAGAAGAAGTGATGTACTGGTCTGATGTATGGGTTGCTGTGAATAGGGTTTTCCTGATTTGACATCCTGACTTTCAAGGCACAGATAAACTGAAAGAGAGAAATGAAAACACTGTGAGTTTTAGTGCATTATTAGTCATGTCAAGGGGACAGCCTTGGTTGGAGTCATCATACAGTTTGTCGCAACTTATAGTGCAGCCAAAGTGCAGAACACTTTTTTTTTTTTTTTTTTTGTCATTGTATTCATGTATGTGACTCTCTCCATACTCTCCATCTGAACTCTCTCGGGGTGTGCCATTTCATTAATATTAATTTAGTTCAGTGATACTCTCAAAGAATACCTCATTTTCTTTGGCAATCCCAGATTGGACAGATGAAGTGGTGTGGATCCTGTTAAGCAGAAAGTCCACTTTTGCTCCTTGATTGACCAAAGGAAGTAATTAATATTGGAACAGTATTTTGTTGTTTCCTTATCCCTCACTGTTGCTAATCCCATCTGTTAAGCCAAGACACAAATCTTGTTAGCAGAAGATTCTTCTGACATAAGACCACCATGATCTCTGTGATGAGAGACATTTAGGTTGGGATCTTTCAAAAAGTCCTACTTATATCCAGTCTTTACTCACTTCTCATAGTTTCATGTATGAAACAGAAGTTTTTCTTTTTCTTTTTCTTTTTCTTTTTCTTTTTCTTTTTCTTTTTCTTTTTCTTTTTCTTTTTCTTTTTCTTTTTCTTTTTCTTTTTCTTTTTCTTTTTCTTTTTCTTTTTCTTTTTCTTTTTTTTCTTTTCCTTTCTTTTTCCTTTCTTTTTCCTTTCTTTTTCTTTTTCTTTTTCTTTTTCTTTTTCTTTTTCTTTTTCTTTTTCTTTTTCTTTTTCTTTTTCTTTTTCTTTCTTTCTTTTTCTTTTTTTTCTTTTCCTTTTTCTTTTTTTCTTTTCCTTTTTATTCCTTTTCCTTTTCCTTTTCCTTTTCCTTTTCCTTTTCCTTTTCCTTTTCCTTTTCCTTTCTTTTAATTATTTGAGGTGTCACTACAATCCTATGATGTTTATCAGAAAGTTTCCCACTCTACAGATTTTCTGGAAATCAAAACGTTTTAAGAATTAGGTCAACAGCAAATAAAAATCAGTCGTTTGATTGCTTGTTTTTCCCCCAAAATCTTTTATTCTAAGTCTCATTTCTGCAATCTTTCCACTGGGAAATTATGTTCAGTTATAATTTTTGTTTGGCAGGAAAGTACTGAACTACATTCAACAGAAAGTACATCTATACTTTTTATATATTTGTTTTATTTAACCGTCTACTGTAGCCAAGCAGCTTAGGTATCTAGCTTGTTTTCTTCATGTTTGGCCAGATCCAGAGCAAAGTCAAGAGAAGACTCCAAGAACTTTCAAAGGGCTTTGGAAGAAACTTGTTTCATTTGTATACAGCTAGAAATATAATGGAGAAATAACCATTTATATGGTTTTCCAATTACATGAAAAAAGTTAATCCTAAGGAAAATATTGAAATTACAGAATTTCAGTTCAGAGGTGTTGCTTATGAAGAATAGCTTTGAAGTCAATTGGAATGGAGGAGATGGGAAGAGAGATTTAGTATAGCTCTTTAGTATAGCTTTTCGTCTTCTCCAGAAAGTCAGCTTTTAAGCAATTACACGGCTTTCTTATTTTGTGTAAGTTGGGACCACTTCTAAATCAGTTTGGCTACTTTCAGTTATTTTTCCCCTTCTTCCAGCTAGGTTTTTAGAAAACTAAGAGCCTCCCCAGACTTTTAATACTTTCACTGATCTAAAGGTACTAATTTAAGTAACATTACATATTTTCCAGCCATTAAAATAAGGAAAGAAACAGCACCAGACCTGTATGGTCCAGCCTTACAGGCTCAACACAGTTTTTTTGCAGCTTTTCTCAGTGACAATATATTGATACCAGAACGTAGCTTCATGCTGGGTATTTGGAAGTAATAGACTTGTTCCTATGCTTATTCATTTTTAAAAGATATTATTAATAAATGCATAAAAATGGGTATGCATTTATAAAATAATCATTGTCATCAATGGAACTAGGATATGTCATTTGGCATCGTTATAATTGACAGTGTTTAACTGATATTTTCGAGACTGAAAAGAAAAGTTGTTTTAAATTATTAAAATGTGTCAAATGGTAATTTGGTGTTTTGAGTTCAAGAACAAAACTGGAACAGTATCTTTTTGTATATCGCTGGCTCTTGATTATTTGAAAGTGGAAAATTGGAAAATATAAGTTTGATTTCTTTAGAGGATATTTATCTGCTGAAAGATCAAACAAAAGGTTATCTTGAGATGACATTTTTGAGTATTGTATGGTGAGAGGGATGATAAAGATTGTAGAAAGAGGTGCAAAGAGTGTAGAAGCTTTATAAAAAGCATCAGGAGAGAAATTATCCATCATTTCAAATTTTCAGCAGAATATATGCTAAAATGTCAAAAGAATATTCATTTTGGTTATCACTTAATTTATCATTAAAATAGATTAAATACACCATCATCAATTATTGTTATTGTCTGATTTATTGTTTTATTACAGACACTTTTTATATATACAACAACTTCAAAAGCTTCCTGTCAAGTCAGATCCCATGTCCCTTGCTGTCTGCATTTGCAGAACATTATTCTGCATTGGCACCAAATCTACAGACAATCACGTTTAACAAATTAAAGACAGTTGTGTGTATGGGTTTCAAGATCAAGTCCCCAGTTGGGAAGTAACTCAGGAAATAACAGAAAAAAAAAAAAAGTATCTCAGGTAGTAAAGAAAACTAAGAAGATGCAGCTGACAGAAAATTGTAAATTAAAAGCTATCTGCAGTCCATATTGTATCATATGAATGTCAGAAATGCTATAATTGAAGTGGAAATCAGAGAAGATTGGCCTTGAAACATGTAAGATTATGAAAGGTGTAATGAAAACAAAAAACTAAAGCGACAGTCATTGCCAACAGCAATAAAGTCTAGCCTCACCCATTCCTATTTAATGTAACATCAATTATTAACAAAAATCATTTTTTGATAGTAATATACATGGGGTAAAGATTGATGGGTGTGATAAATGATATGCTATTTACAAAAAGCAGAAGACTCTCAAGCAATTCCCTCCAACTCAAAGTGTGACACCAGTCTCCTTAGGATATGCTGGCTGCAGGAGAAGACCAGAAGTGGGAAGAACAAACACTAGGAACATCCATTTGCTCTGGGCTCATGAAAAGCCCTTTCTCAAATATGAATTTGAGATGCCTGGTAAGGACTGGGTAGGGAGCTGAGGTTGAGAACGAGCCAGGAACTTGTTTCTCATCACCTCCCAGATAAAAATCAAACTCAAGTATAAACATGAGTGCAAACTAAAAATCTACTAGCATTTCAAATGTGTTAATGGACAGTCAAAACCATTCTCTGTGAAGATATAGTTCTTCCTTGACTAAAACATTAACTACACTGCTAGTTATATTGTCTATAACACCATAATATAATCAATATGATTCTGATAATAATGAAAGACTTAAGGCCCACTTTTTCCATCATTGAAAAAAAAAAATATGCTGAAATTAATGAAACTGCAACAAGGTAAATTTCATTGTCCTTTCACAGTACATAAACATAGGATACATAGTTACAAAATTACTGGCAAAGTGACTAAATATGTAGAAAATCAATAATTCCTATCTTATTTTCATATTACATATCCTTATATTTAATAATCTTGTATAGAGTACACTTTTAAAATCTGGGTGTGTGCATTTATTTTTTGATTTAAGTAAAAGATATATTTGGTGTGGCTTACATTTTTCCTTTTCAGGTAAGTAATTTACCTACTTGTTTGTTTCAGAAAGTCATTCCACAATTTTGTGTGAATAGCTTCTACAGGGTTCCAGCTTATTTCAATGATATTGTAGTTTTAGTTGTGCGTGTGTTATCTCTGTCATACAAATACTGCAGATTTTAAAAACACATTTGTTTGTTTTGTTGTTGTTTGCAAAATGAAGCAACCAACTAACATGTTCCCATTGATAACAGAGATTCTGTGAATGATCATTATGGGAGCTGGAATACTCATACAGAGTTTATTGGTTCCAAATCCAATCCAAATTACACTTTGCAATCAGATATAACTAACTACACCAGAATCGCTAACTTTGTGGAGCAGTGTGCTGATAAGTGTACAAAAAGCTAACATATCTTTGAAAATAAGCATTAGAATTACTGTGTTGGAGGTATTTTACATCCTTCTTGATATTGGTTTCCATTTCCATCACCCCAACTCGCTTGCAAGTATTTTAGAGAGAAGATTGCTGGAAATCTGATCAGAAAAATGAGTGAAATGCGTAAGTTCTATACCTGCTCTCAATGACTTTTCTACCCGAGTAGGTAGGAAGTCAAAGATGGCTTTTCTAATTGCCAGTTCTCTTTGAATACAATCTGGAATTCCCTGTTTGACTTTCACATTTAGCTTCCTAATAAGAATTCTGCAGTTTAGATTTAGCTAAATCATTTTGCTGATGAAATATAAGATATGACAGAAATTCAGCTCATTTTTAAATGGTGTGTAATCTAATAGTAGTATAAACGTTATTTATTGTTAAACAAGGTTTGCATGATTTTTAGTCTGACAGGGTAGCATAGATCCTTCTGAATGGGAGAGCAAGAATTGGTCAAATTGTTTGGTTTTGAATGTTGGGCTGCACACAGATTAAAAATCACTTATTATTTCTTGTGAGTACATTTATGACAGTTTGTATGGTTCTATATGTATAAAACATCCATCGTTATACCGCGCTGAGAACAGACACTCAGGACTGGTCCTCCATCTTATTGGATTCACTTATTCTGACCATGAATGTAAGGTGCAGTTACCACCTGGCCTTGCCCTTTTCAACTTTAGAAACAACTTTATATTTACAACTTAATGTATTCCAACTATATTATTCTGTGAGAAAATGCTTTTTGAAATCTAGTTTTGCTAATTAATGCACAAGCTTATTTTCACGCGCTGAGGGAGAGGAACTTCGAATTGAGGATACTGTGTCAGTGTCAACAGAGAGAGGTATGAAAGGCAAAAAGGCCTTATAAATAAACCTTTATGGTTCAAAAATAGTTTGATGGAATCAAGCATTTCTTTGAAATAAAGCTCAGATATGCATTTAATGCAACGATTTTTAATGGCTAGAGTCCTTGGGTGTCATGAGACATCCCATTTCCTGTTTCTTGGCAGTTTGTAACAGTTGATGCCTTGTAAGTCTCAAAATCCACCTCAGGACACCTTTTTTCAAATTTCTACTCTCTGCCATTACGGGGTTCCCCAAGGGTTCTGGAGAAACATGAGGAGAGATGTTTATTATTGGCTTCATTTATTGAAGAAAACAGCTCTTATATTTAGTGGGAGGATCACAGTGGCGCAGTGAAACTCAGAGAAGTCCCTGAGCTCTGGATTTTAAATCTCCCAAGCATGTTTGTTCTTTTATTTGCCTGTCATTGTGCACAGAACAGCATGACCACTGTTTGCTTCCCGAGCCACAGCTGCCAGTGGGGGATCAGCGAGAGGCCCAATGCAGCAGAGGGGAGGGGAGGATGTTTACACAGATCCACTCTGGCGGGAGGAACGGCCATTAGAGATGCACAAAAATGTTAAGAGTGAGGGCTCCTTGTTATCGAGCAGAGCTTCCCTCACCTCTCCCTCACTTATGCCTTTTTGCCTGGCAGATTCTCTCCCTGCCTCAAAATCCAGCCAAATTTTTGTTAGCTTAAACCAAGCTCATCAGGCGGCTGACCCCAGGGGTAGCTCATTAAGGGTTAAAGCAGGCTAGGTCTGTGACCCAGTGGACAGTTGGGGCTCATTATGTGTATCTATCACCCACCCCATTCACAACTGTTTCTCTGTCAGTGTTCAGGCCCTTCACAAATGCAAAAATAATAATAATAATAATAATAATAATAAAATAGTAATCCTCAAGCTATTCTGGAGCTCCCCTTCCTTTGTATCTGAAAATCACTAATGATTTTGCAGTGACTGCTGGTGTGTGGACTTCTAGCACATTCCTTGATAGTGGGATGGTTTGAGTATCCCAGGAGGTTGGGTGACGCATGCTGTGTTGCTCTTCAGAAAGGTGTAATTCACTTCTCCTTAGTCACTCGGCAGTTTTGGTGGGCTCTTATCATCCCCTCCAGATGCCCAGCAGGGTAAATAAACAGCAATCTCCTTGCTCCCCTACAACACCTTGATCATTGCAGTGTGCAAAGGCAGAGGGGGGAAAAAAAAAAAAAAAAAAAAAGAAAGAAAGAAAGAAAGAAAAAAAAAAAAAAGTGAACTCCTGGATACTGTCACTCCAGCTTGGTCTTTTTTTTCCTTTAGATTACCAAGCACGGCATGTATAATATGTTTGTATTTCTGTCTACTATGTAATTTACATGTGAAATTCTACTTGGAGATTGTACCATCTGAAAGACAACAACAATGTCTGTCTTTGTCTGTCTTTCATATTGGCCTGTATTTTATTTGCCTATGGTTTCTTTCTCTCTGTTTTATCTGCCAGTCTAATCTGTCTAACCTATTTTTGGCTTTTATAGTTTGCTTATCACTACAGTATCTAGGCATCAAATGCTCCAATGCATTTCTGAAGGCTTTTATTTTACTTAAATGACTTTGAACACACTTAGGAAGTGTTATTAATTAGAATCAGCAGCACAGTACAACTTCAGGTACTAATTAGACATTGCCTTTCCATAAATCACTTATAACTTTCCCAAACACAGAACATTTCAGATAACTCAATAATTTGGAGATGGAGAAAACCATTGTATGTGTTTTTGTCAAACTTTACCGCATACTCATTAGATTTGACATGGATAGAATACGATTTTTTGTACCAAAAATAAATCTTAAAAACAAAGTTCTGTGTTGTCAACTGTGAATTATGTATACTTAGTTCTGCCTTTGGACCTATTCATGAGGAATTTAATGAAGACAGTGACCTTAAAAAGCAGTCTTCTAGTGACAGTTTAATTTTAACATTTTGTTTCCTTTCATATTTGGTATTATTTAAAATTCTTTTTTTTTTTTTTTAAATCTCTTTTACGTCATATTCCCTAGAATACTTTAAACATCATTTCCTTCATCAAAACAGTATGGCTGTGCTTAAATTAGTCTTGTAATTTTCCAGCTGAAAACTCAATAATGGAATGGTAAATATAAAGTCCAAACTTTTATATGAATATGACAAATTGTTTCATGTGTCTGGTATTGTATCAATGTTCCTACTGAAAGCACAAAGCCTGGTAAGCAATAATTTAAATACTTTAAACATATCAGAAAATATCTTGCAGCTTATTCAAAGCTAGCCTATCACTGGGAACTAAGAAAAGCTATTCTTCACTGGAAAACAAAACTTTCTTTGCACTGCTACAGTAGTTATAGCTACAGAGCTTGGACATACCTTTTGCCACCCATGGACAATATGAATTATGGACAGTGTTATGCTATTAGACAAGGCTGTTTTACCCTTGATCTCACTACTCAAGGTAAATCTGCATGTGCATCCTTCCCCCAAAGGTTCTGTGTCGCGGTTGTTACCAGCAATTCACCAGCTGTAATCGCACTTCACTGGCATTCTCACACGATAAGGAATGGGTTACAGTAGCTGTTAGGATACAAAACAGAAGTCAGATATGAGAGACTTCAGTTGCACACACAAATGCTTTCCTTGGCATTTTTAATGTATTGGAAGTACTTGCAGGACACTTCAATAGATCATGTGCACTTAAGAAAATAAATTAATCTAATATTATGAATTAGGTGGGAAAAAATACAACACATGCTAAATGTGAGCTTCCTGAAGTCTGTTTCTTCACTAACAGGTTCAAAGAATAAGTCCTCTGTCTTTTGTGCCACAAATTTTGAACTGTACTTTCTAACTTTGAAATTGTTACAGTGGGAATGAAAATCAGATGTTAAGAGTAAATGCGGGGCTATTTATGTGATGAGGCTAAGATGCATTTGCTTAACTTAATTATTTTTTATTTGCACCGCATTAATCTTTACACCAGAACTTTGTTTCTGCCTTCCTTGTATTTCTTTTCTACTATAAGCACTCAATATTGTTCTCTCCAAATATTTCTGTGAAAACCTGAACAGCTTGCTACATTTGGACAACATTTGGTTTCTTATGACCCATTTTTATGACCTTTTTTTCTTTCAAATAGGCCCTATACTTCATGTACCTCATAAAGTCAGACATATATGAGTATACTCTGTGATTAAAATTTCAGCTAGTATAGGTTAGCCTCTTGACACAAGTTTAAAATGAGCATGTTTCTCAAATTATTTTGCTCTCTATTACTTAAGGTGCTGAAAAAGAACAAGTAGATATGCTTGGTTTATTCTTTTGCATGAATCAACATTACAGTCAGGAACATTCCAAATGTTTAAACTGAAGTAAAAGAAATCCTCCCTAACTAACACTTATTGGTGTTGAAAATACAGGAGATTCATCCTACTATGCTTACTAAAATGATCAAAGAAGGAACTTATAAGGTATTACTAGGAAGTAACAGGTTAATACATCTTTTAAAGGGTGATGAGTGAGAAACTGCCATTCATCTTTCAGGAAAGGGTTGGTGTACATTTACAGCTAACTTCATTCAAACCTTGCTTAGATTTTGGCTAGAAATCTAGCAGCAGCATTTGTTGGGGCTAGACCCACAGCATTTGCAGAGGCCAGATCAAATGACGGTCAGTGTTAAACACATTTAAATTTTCATCTGTCTAAAACCTGAAATTAATTTATGATTGTATAATGAAAGTGATAGTGAATTTGATTATCACAATCCCACAGCAACATGCTACTTGCCACAGTCTCCAGAAAGGTTTATCTCAGCAGGCTGACAACTCCACTTGAAAATAAAAGTATCATAGAAAGGTAGCACAGTGATTTATGAAATATAACAGGAACTGAATCTCAGATCTCAGAAATCTCCACATAACCTCTGCATGTCTACAACCATCCCTGAAATCATGATGCTGAATCCTAAAGAGCTGGGAAAGAAAGCAAGCTTTTGTCAGAAGCAAAGCCTTTGCAGTTCTTGAGGAAGAAAGCTTTTGTTCAGCTCAGTGCAGTGAGTTGCAGCTCTGCAAAACTTTTTTTTTTTTTTTTTTTTTTTGGCTGACACTGGAGTGCAGCTGTGATACAGATACCTTTTCAATGGATCTTTGCTGAGCAAAATGGAAGGTTGAAACAGGGCAAATATTTTTATGAGGTCCTCAGGGGAAGTAGGATCCCTGGAGCAAAAGGTGAATGCATGCATCCCTCTGACATTCAGAGTTTACCTCTGAACTTGAAATCAGAACTTTAAACTAAAGGACATATAGGTCACATTTAGTACAGAGAGTGTCAGAACAACAGCATCTCTCCTCTTTCCTTGTTACTTCCAGTACATTGTACAATGTAGACAGCAATCTAAGTGAATCAGAGCCCCTTGGAGAATCAGATTTCTTTCTTATCTTAAATCACATTAAAATGAGTTCTTCTACCAACAAACAGACCACCAACTCCACACCGTCAGTCATACACAGACTTGTATGAAGGCTTGATCTGGAAGTCTGAACTGGATGTGTATCTTAGCCACAGTACAATGCACACTGTGTGCTTTCAGTTGTGTCCTCTGACACTGGAATATCACTTACTTCTTCTGATACTCAGAATACATACTAATGCATGAATAAGTGCTATTTTTGTCAATGTGTAAGTTGAATGTATATTTGGATGCATACATACATTCCCAATAAAATGAATCAGTTTAGCTATGCTTTAACAATAGACAGGAATTAGCTATGTGTAATGAAAAAATCATTGCTTCATAAAAATTGTAGCCTTAGAAGTACCTGACACATTTTCAGAAGAATACAGAATGTCTATTTTAAACATGATGAAACTCTTCTGAATTTACTGAAAAATGGTGTTGGTTGATGACATGCATGCAGTACAGTTTGGGGCAAATTAATTCTCTGGGGTTGAAAATTATCTGTCTAATTGGTAAGAAAGATTTCTTTCTTAAAGCTGATTGCTTTATTTATTCAGCTTAGTAGAGCAAGTCTTTATTGTGCAAATTGCATGCAAGTTGTTTGTTCTGCCCATTTTTATTCCACAAAGATTTATCTTTTTTCTTTTTTTAACCAGAAAATATTTTTTTCTAAAGAAAAACAAAATCATTCTTCATTTTAATCTTTTCCACCAAAGCAGAGCAGTTTCTCTTGAATTGAACATTTAGTTAAAGTTGAAAAAGTAAACCTCCCTTTACTTAAGAAATCAATTTCAATTTTTAAAACATACAATATGAAAAATAGTTTTACAGCTCATTCCAAATTCACCTAAGCATTGCAAGGTTGCTTTCCTTCAAGTGTGGATGAAATTTCTTATGTTTTAATAATCAATATGTTAGTAAGATAGGAGTTCAATGTTCCATGCTTTGTCCATGGTGTGTGACTTACACAAATGCTGTCTCCAGATATCTCCAGGGGTCCCTCAGTGAGAAGGACGACAGGGCTAAACATACTATATGAAACACAAGTAGTTAGACTCTCCTCTCTGAGTACTTTGCTCCTGGGCATCATAGTTGTTGTAAACAAATGTTGGCAAAGTTTAAGACAAACATGACTAAAAATCACTCATTTTCTTCTTGATGTAATAAATAGATTCCTAGAATAGAGATTCCTAGCAAGAGATTTATTTTTTTTTTTCTCTCTCTTTAAGCCTAGATGACCTCTGGTGTAATAGATTCTTGATTACTTATGAAAAAGGGAACCTTTGTCCTCCAAGTTTTTACCTTAAAATTGTTTAAAAGACATTTCGTTTGTTTGTTTGTGATGACAGAAGATGAAGAGTATACAATATTTTTCAGAGGAATCTCACCAAAATTCTAAAACTTGCTGATGTCATTTGATTTTTTAAAAACATTTGGCTTTCTGTTAATCTTATACAACATATAGAAGAAATAGCTTATTGCATCATTCATGCTGTCATATCTGTATCCATCTGACCACACACATAACTCTTTAACATTTAAAATTTTATGGCCAGATCTCTTGGATGAAAAGTAGGAGCAATTCAAGTCCTGCAGTGTCTCTGATATATTCTTCAGATAATGTAGCGTGTCTTAGTTGTTATCATCCTAAAAATGTACTTCAGACAGATTTTTTAAAAACAGTGATAATTTCCTGTGCAGTCTGCTCCATCCTGGATCCAGTTCAGTATGGAGGAAGGTAATTTATCATTCTGAAGACTGATTTTGTAAGATGGCACAGGTTGGCTCTTGTGAAGTCAAAATTACTGCAGTATCTGCAAATACTAGCACCTGGGCTCATGCATAGTGAATTAGGATTTTTCCCATTACAGAACTGTCAAAAGGACACTCATCCCCCAGCGCTTCCCTAAAACACCCAAGCCTACAAAAAACAGCACCTTACCACTAAGACAATTGCTGTGTTTACAAAATGGACTTGGTGGCATTCTGCCATTACATCTCGATGGATAAGAGATCAGATCTACTGCTCTGGACTGTCACTGTGAGGTCTTCACCCCTGAACCAGGAAAGACTGCACTGCTAACCAACCCAGTTCTCTCTGTCCCTTGTCTGGCTTACAAAGGACAGAGTGTGACAGCAACAAAGCTGACTTTCTGACAAAAAACTGTCAGCCTTACTGGTTGGTAAAGGAAAGACAATACACACTGTGATGTGACTGATGGTGGTTATGAAAGTTACAGCTCTAAAATATCCTTCTCTGCAGATTTGCCTGCTCTCCAGCAGGAATTAAAAATGGTTACTTGCAGTGCTTTTCCTTATACAGCCACAAAGCTGTCACACATTTTGTCTCCCAACAATTTTGGCTTGTATCAAATGTGAAGCTGGCTCACAAACAGCTTGTAAAAGAGAAAAGTAAGACACTTAGCTCCAGTAAGTGCCTGAACACTCTTTCTCATTAACTTGGCATGAGTGTGATGGTATTTCAACTTGACATTGACATGAACATTTCAATGGCTGGACAGTAAGCTCTCTGATAAAGCCATTGTCTGACTAGGAAACAAGCCTCTTTTACAGGGCAGCCTCTTTATAGCAATTATGGTAAAAATTAACCTTTCAGAAGTTAAGTTTCTGTTTGAGGGGCCAAAACAATGAGTGAAAGCAAGGATTAATTTCCCAGCAACAATCTAAGCTCTTTCCTTTTCAAATTAAAATAAATGCAGACAGGATTTTAGAAGAGGTATTTTGATGCACACAAAAATATTAGTATTTTAATTTTCCTAATTAGGTTCCACATCCAGACGTGAACACAAGCAAAGAGTCTCACATGTGGAAATAACCTTTCCCTAAACTTTGAAAAATTCAAAACAAAATAAAGAAACTCATTCAGAAAATAATATTTTTTAGAATATCACAATCTGGAATTTTTAGGAGTAGACTTTGACAAGAGCTGCCTCATTATGCTTGGAATTTTTGGCATGCAGTTTGAATATACTACTCCTTCTGAGTACACTGCATAAAAACATAACTTTGATATGGCTTCGGATGTCTGTTCTGTTGCTCTCTGTATATTTCTTAATTCTGTGTTAGCTGCCATTGTGTTGGGTTGTTTGGTTGTTGTTTTTGTTTGTTTGTTTTTGTTTTCCCCAAGTGTACATGCAAGTCTTTTCATCTGTCTGTGCTTCTTCCTGTTCTTTGTTTCCTTCCTTATGGTTATAAGCATTTTTATCAGCCTTCTGAATCTGTTACTGTACTAAAGCAGTGCCATAAAATGATGTCATCTGGAAGTTAAATAGGGACATAATGTATTGAAATGATTCCTAAATCATATTTCCACGTTAAGAAAAGTCTGGGGGAATAAAAATTCTGTCATGGCTTGTAACTAATGTGCAAAAGACTTGCCCAATACTGTCAGACAGTAAGTGATATCCACACTGAGAGTCCACCATATTTAGTTTATTGGTTTGCAGTCCTTTTGGTTGTATTTTTTCATTGGATGGAGTACTATTTGTTGCTGTTTCATCCATTTATATAAGTTTGAGTGATAGTCTCTCTCCACGTATGATCTTAAGTAATTTATTAATCTGAAAATTAATCTGCTTTTAAAGAGTATTTCTCCCCGATTAGCATCATGAAAGCATTATTCCTTGCTGCTTTAGATGAATGCAGATTGTTTTAGTTTGTACGTGATGGCAAACTAGGACTTCTGCCAGTTTCCTTGATTGTTTTAGAGAAACTCCAGACAGCTAAAAAGTAGTAGCTGCTTAATGGATGTTTAGTGTTGTAAGTCTCCTACTGATGGTGCATTAATAGCTGTCATCAGAAGTATCATCTAAAAGATGATGGTGTCAACAGTGGTGTGCCTAATGGCAGTCTCCTTGTGAACAGACTATAGGGAAGAGTGAAGAAGGATAGATGATTGTTTTAGACCTTTGTCCTTTATTTAAAGGCAAAGAGGGGTGAGACTGTCACTTTAAATAATAGTCTTCTACTTCAGGAAGTTTGTTAGTTATTTTCTCTTCATGTTATGCCAATTTTGATTTTTGTGTATTGTAGACAATAAATGCAATGTGGGAGTCTGATACATATTCATAATTTTGCTCTAAGGCTAAACTGCTTTCCTTGTAAATTCATCTAGCTACAGACACTGTGAGCACCAAAAGCAATTACTTCACCCCAACAGTTTGGTCTAAAAAAGAACACCATTAAACTCCTTGTTCTATATTTATTGTTCTAACAGGGAACAAGAAGAACATTCTGCTGAGACACCAGTGCTACTACCAAAATTAGGATGCTTTTATTCAATTATATTTGACAATGCTGGACACCTTTTTTTTTCAATGTGTAATTTAGTAAATTTATGTACCTATCAAAAACAATTCATAGAGCTCTCCTTAAGCTGTTAAACTGTGGTAAAAAACGGAAGGCTTTTATAAAAGAAGCAGTATGCTTTCCATTTGCAGAGTAAGACATGAGACTCTTAGGAAAAAATGCTAAGTTTTCAAACTGTTACCACCACAACCACCACCCCTTTCCCCCAGCATGTTCTAACACTTAGAACCAAGAATCCACTGACTGGGTTCCGTACAGAGATCACAAGGGTGTATCCTGCCCCCAACACTTACATATAACACAGGATTAAAATCTGTGTAAAATCAGAAGGACAAAGAAAGCAAGGAGTTATTTTATGGTAAAAGACAATTATAAGTGAAAATTTTAAAAGAACGGACTAGCTTTCTAAGTGGGTAGACATTAGATATTCCACCAGGCTTGATACACCTACAGAGAGGTATTTGTTTGAAAGTGGATAGATGACAGAAGTTGGGCTCATGGGCTCAAGGACAGAGGCCAAACTCTCAATATAGAATAAAAATTGATGGATAGTTGGAATGTTCTTGAATATTAAAAAAAATATAATATTTTGTGTGGCAAAGTAAATAATATAGATGAGACAATCTTTAGAAGGAGCATAAAGGAATATGATGAAAACATCAGACCAATAAAATTTTCTTTTGCAGGAGTATTTTGCATGGCTGCTAGTGTGTCAAGATCACAGTTTTTGAGGCAAGGGGGAGATTGTTTCAATAATGAAGACATAAGATGGTGAGAAGCTAATGGACATTTTTTCCTATGTGCTTCAAGGGCTACAATGTAAAGATGCTGGCCTGGAACTATCCTAATACATGGAATTGCCTACAGTAATAGCACAGTGGTCACCAATTACCAATAAAGTCAGTGGACAGGGACACCTCCAAAGCATCATCTATCCTAAACTAGGCAGGCAAAATAAATGAGATGAATTGGTTTGGGGGGATTCCGTGTTTTTGTTTGTTTGGTTGGTTTTTACTCCACAGGGAAGTTTAGTGACTACCCCAACTTATAACACAAACATCTTGTCATAACATTACTCTGGATGAATCTTACCCATAGTTGGATGGTGAATGAAGATTTTTACTGTAGTACTGCCAAAAGGCGCCACACTATGTTAAAATCTTTTTCAGCTTCTATAAAATAAAGCCATTTATACAAAGAGTCACATCTCTTTCTGTTCATGCATCATGTATCTTATTTGGAGACTTCTGAAGAAGGAGTCTTGTGGACGAGAGACAGCTTTACCAGGTAAACCAGAAACAGTTTTTGCAATGTTTCAAAGTGGGCTGAGTAGTGTCCAAAGATGTTCACAGACTTTGTTTCTTCTTAATTTAATGGTGTAAATTTCAGTAACTGTGCTTCTGTTTAGGAATATAAGTTATGTGAACTGCTGCAAAACAAATCACATTAAATATAATAATTGAATATATTTGTGCACTATATCAGATAAAATACACAATTATAGTTACATGTTTATCATGAAAATGCGTTAGTTAAATAGAAAATTATTTTTAAAACAGATTCAACTTCTTTTAATGCTATTTTAGAACTGGTGTACACAGACAGTATCTACAGTGGTCTTTTCTAAAAATGTGCCGTAAATAGTCTGGAAGTGGCTTTAACTAAAGATGAAGATAAGTTAATTCATTTGGAAAGAACATATTTCGAACTATATACAGGGACAAAGCACTGTTTTTACACAGATATTCAGATTTTAGTCTTTCCTGCCTCAAGGGGAAAAGATTTGCTCAGGGAAATTTGATTTTTTTTTTCTAGTTAATTATTTTATTGTTTTTAAAATTAACATTCAGACAAAATAGTTTCCTATGCTGCGCTAGACTTCTGGGTTCACTTACTATGGTGTAAGAAAGAAATAGTACCACCTAAATCTCTATCTCAAGAAAGGACTCATCAGAGGCTGAGCTACTACATTGTGGTGTGGAATGGATGAGCCATCTCAGTGACATTAGAAATCTGGTTAGAAGGTGTTGTTGCCCTTATCACCATACTATCTCAGAGTGACAGTTGGAATTTAGCTATTATCATAAACTTCTGTGAAATAGGAGGTTTTCCTTTCCTCTGAACTGGCAAACATGCTTAAGTGATTAAGATGGCCAAGATGACATAAGAAATTTGTATCAATAGCAGAAAATGAACATATGCCTACTTACAACTACTCAGTTACTTATCAAATAGGACCATTAAAACACACACAGAAAAAAAAACAAAACAAAACCATTTTCATTCTTTTTTATTAGGACAGGTATCTCAGCAGTGTACATAGCTTTGAACTCTGCTGAAGTTAGAGTTACATATGATAGAATTCCTAAAGCTCAGTAGCAAAGTTATAATTTTATGATATGAGTAAATTAGGATGGCTGTTTCAACTTGGTGCAAATCTGTGCAAAGGAAGTCTTGCCTAAATATCAAGAAACTGGAGAGAGGAGCATGAAGTACAGGACCTTTGTACTGGAAACCCTTACAGATAATCTAGAATCTAGGGCACTTATGGAGCTAAGTCTTCATTTTAGGGAATGTTTCAACTGTTTGTCGTGTTTTATTCCATTTTATGTTTTCAGCTGTTTTTATATGCCAGTCTGAAAAGTACAATCTCAAATCCTGTTTGGCTTTTCTCTTCCTATTCCCATCTCAACATGCTCACTGTATGGGACTGCGTTATAAGGTCTCCTGCATGTGGGAGAATATATTGCAAATTATCCCTTCCTCCATGTACATGAGGGCTTCTTTTCCTGCAAACACTTTTTATTTATTTAAGCAAACTCTTGTTGATGTGAACAGAACCTGCCTGTCATGGATGTGAGTGAAATTTGACACTGGATGTCCATTTGAAGAAGGTTATTTGAAGTCATTTGAAATGTCAGTAGTATTTGCCATTCATTATTATCCAAGAAATATTTTGGACATTAATCTCTGTTACTTTATTTACATCTGTACTGATGAAATTTCCTGTGGAAGTTTCACAGGAAGAACTGTTACAGGTGGATTTGAGATAGGGAAATTTTCAACACAGTACTCCTAATAAATTCAGTAATATAAAAAATTAAAAGAAATTAACCCTTTTCTGTGAAGATGCTGTAGTGAAAATAGAACAATTCTAATGAGCTAGTATGGCCATAGACAAAAGCCCTTTAAAATGAGATCAAATCATTTTATAGTTGTATCACTTTCAGCTGGAGAGTTGTAACTCTGTTTTATGGGACCTATTTAATACATAAATTTCACTAGAACGTAAATGAGTGAAGTAATAGTTATGATAATTTAAGATTACAAGTATTTGGATAAAACCAAGTGATAATTTTAATAGATCTGAATTGTCATCTGAGATTATAAAACCTGATTTATTGTTTCACTGAACAATTGCAGATAACAGTTTACAATATATTTTCATATGTGGTCTTGTCATTTTTTCCCTTAATAAATTATTTTGCTCCATATAACAGAAACAACAGTTTTATTTTGTCCTGAGGACACGTAAGATTTATGGAAAATAGTTATTCTCTAAGTAGAAGAACTGATACTATTTACTCCACTTTGATACAGAGAGGGGTGGGTATGATCATCATGTACTTATTCATATTTCATGCATTTTATTTTTCATTCATGTTCTGCAGTTGCTAGAGTAACTGCATTTCTGAAAACTTGCATTTAATTTCCATTTGCCAAAGTTAATGAAACTGCTTTAAAGAAAATTGCTTCTTTGTCAAGCTATTCTAATAATGACGGTGACTAGACAGGTCATGTTTCTTAGCTGCTAAACTCAAGGGGAAACATGAAAGGATTCTGGTAGAAAAGTATAGTTTGTGCATAAGTGCTTTTGCATAGATTTCCCAGTCAACTTTTCCAAACTTTGCTTATAAAATTTAATGGTTTGTTTAGCAAAGATTTTCTGTTTCAGTGGTCATGAGTCAGATAGCTATTTTCTCTGCTCCAAGCAACAGTTTGTTTGACATAGATCTTTTTTTTTTTTTTTCTTTCTTTCTGAAGATATTATCACAAAGAATGCTGCAGACAAAAAATGCACAATCAGTTCTCATTCTCTTGTTATACATAGAGTGTTGCAAAGGCTAGGTTGAACCTTATTTTCTTCATTCACTCAGGGCTGTAGCCTTTTCATCAAGGGCACTGTAGTATGTCCAATTTTTATTTTCTGATGCAGTCTCCTGCTGACTGAAATCTAGGTCAAAACCTTGTGACCTTATTCCATGTGCATTCTTTCTACTCCTTGGCAGAAGCAATGTTTGATGGTTGCAATGCAGGTTTGTATATCAGCCACTGAGAGAGACACATGGTGTTTTGGTGTTGCATTAAACTGTTATTACAAGCCTTTCTTATGCAATGGCTCAAGAGTTTATGTGCTGCCTGTTAAGAAACATCATATTCCTCCAGGAGTGCTGAGGCATTTCAATGGCAATCCAGTGGTGTCTCCTAGAAAAGGAAAATAGCTATCTGGGGTCACAGCAGAGGTCCTGCTTCTGACAGTGGACAGCAGCAAGTGGCTAAGGAACAGAATGATGGCAGAGAGATCTCTGAATTGACCTTCTGAAGAACAGGCGTGTTTATTTCTCGCTGTTTCATTCAGAGCAGTTATTGAGGCACAGGTAGAAATCAGACCTCCTTCATTTAGATAGTAGGGGCAGAGGGAGTTAACTCGAAGTGATGGGAGTAGAGCATGAATCAAATGGGAGAAATATAGCTTGAGTACCAGAGAAAGTACTTAGCGGTAAGCTGTATTACAGAATCAGGCAGCTTCCCAAAAGAGAGATGACGGATTTGTATTGCTTGTGGCATTTAAAGGTGAGTTGGGCAGAACACAAAAGATATGTTAAGAGGTATCTAGCAGAATAAAAGATTGGATGAACATCTCTGGACACAAGTGTGTTATATCCAGAGAAAAGATTTAAATAATTTCCAGAATTGCTTAAGTAAGTATAAGAGAAAGAAAATGCAATAAGTTTTCTTTCAGATTGTCAAAGAAGGGTTTCATTTTTTTTTCTGTTCATCTTGCATAAATTACCTTCAGTCGGTGAACCATATAGTTTTGCATGTATATTTTAACTTTTACAAAACTTGTTCAGTGTATGAAGGTCACATAATCTGTATTTAATTACATGCTGCAGGACATATACTTAAATCATATATGCATTTTAGAGAACTAGGTTACCAAAAATATCTTGCATCGTTTTCTTTTGCAAAACTAAATTATTATGTACTGTGTTCTAGCTAATGCCAAACAGTATCTAGCTATGTGGGAGTAACATAATCTAAATAAACATTTCATAACCTGGGCTTTCATTTTAACCAGTTGACTGCATCTGCCCTGTGTCTTTTAATGAAAACTCCATCCAGAATGTCATCCAACCTTTACTGGATTAAATTTTCCATGTTATGAAGCATTTACTTTTAAAAATATTTAATATTCAGCTGCCTGCTAACATATATAGCACATCTCCATATGAAGCCATCAGGTAGGAATAAGGCACTTAAAAACTTCAAGACATTGCACAATTTTGCAGTTGAAGACTGTTTAAAGCTTTAGGCGCTTAGGAAACTTAATTTTTGTACAAGGAAAAAAAAGAGATTTAGGTATACAGAAGAAGATGAAGTCAGAGAGCGCTGTGCCAGGTGTTTCAGTCGTAGGAAAGCTTAAAGCATGGAAGGAGCAATGTAGCAGCAAAGCAGACCTGCTGAATAATTCATCTCTGTCTTACACACTTCTGCTGCTGTACCATTATTTAGGAAAGAATATTATATTGTTATTGATTGCAGCACTTGCTGACACGTTTCATTTGCTGGGAGGTGCGTGTGCTTGCTTTGTATTTCCGACACTTACACCATCAGCAGAGAAACTTATGTATAAGCTCGATTAAAATTTAAGAGGCTGTTATCCACACACACACACACACACAGCATTTATCCTTAACACTCCCAGTTTGGGGAGGGAGAGCTGACTTCATATGACAGAGGAACAATCTTCCCACGTATAGTGTTTTCAAAGCGGTGAAAAACATTTCTTAGGGAAGTACAAGCAGCTTTGCCTTTACCATAAGATTGCAGGGAAAGTGACTCCCTCATTATAAAGCCAGGCCACCCCACAGCACTGCGGGAATTTGCAGGAAAGGGCACAGAAACATCCTCTGTCAGGAGAGCTGGCCCTGATGCGGCCGTGATCAGAGACAGCCCCACTTACAAAAGCCAGACCCCAAGGGTACCCTTTACTTAGGCTGCTGCAGTTGCTGATACAAATAAAATTTTGGCTGTAGTTGGCTAAAGGCCAGAAGAACTTGATGGCTGTTGCAGTTAATACATGTTTTTTTAACAATAAAATGAAACCCTGGTCCTTGTGTGCTTTAAAAGAAATCTATACATATATGTATACATATAGTGGTATAGATATAGAATATAAGTATATATATACATACAGTTATAGTTTTATACAGATATGTGCCATTATTTGCGATTTTAGATCTTTTAGATTAGTAGTGTCACATTGTGAGAAGTATCATTTTTTAGACTCTTTTCTGAAACAGTGAAGGATATTTTCCTCAGTTAAGGATAGGGGAAGGGAAGAAACAAACCAGAAATATTTTTCTGATTTTCGTTCTTGTTGTTGTTTGGAAATCTAGTTTAGATGAAAAAGGTATTGTTACAAAATATACATTGTCTAGAAACAGTATTGAGAAAATCCCAAGAGGCTGTAGCAACGTTTCTCTCAAATGTTGTGCATGTAGGGGATCCTGTGCCAAATCCTCAACAGCACTGGAGGTTGAAAGAGAAAAAACTGCTCGTATCCTGGAGGAAACCCTTTCTTTACCTCTCCTTCTTAAATGCTGAAACCCATAAATCACAAAAAAAAAAAAAAAAAAAAAGACTGAAGGCAAAACACAAGAGACCCTGAATGACTTGCTAAAAGAATAATCAGGTTTATTTCCCCATTTTGAAAATTGACTTGATGGAAATACAAGTAATTTTATACCTGGATTAAATCATAGTAAGACATTGATCTGCTAAAGCAAATGGCTGCCCTCTCAATGATTTCAAAAGGGTCAGAGTTCACTCCTAACGTCCAGTTTTCTCAGGTGGATAACAATGATTAGATTCATAAACATTTGTTTCATAAACATTTGTTTCTTCTCAGATTTTGGAAGAGCCAGTTAGCAGGCCCAGAGGCTTTAGAGATTACATGATCCCCTGACCCATCAATCATAGATACACAGTATATTTCTGTTTGATATATGCAAACTGATTTTGCACAGCTTGGATTTTTTTTTAACACTCAAAATACTAAATGAACACTGCTCAGTAGAATATTCAGTAATACAACTAGAAAGTATTACATGCCTTTTTTTTTTTTCTTTTTCCTTTTCTTGCCAGGAGGGCAATTAAATGGAGTTAATGCTTGGTGTTGAAAACTTTTTTGTTGTTGTTTTGTTTTATTTATTAACACTGAGATGGCAAGACTGAAGAAAAGTTATGGGCTTAGAAGAGAAGATTTTAAATAGATTTCTAATGGTTTGTATTTGCAGTGACTCTGTATGGATGTTGAATCAATATCTAAATAGAAATTTATAAATAAAATTTTACAAAGTTGTTCTTCAAAATGCTTGGCCTTTACTATGACAAAAATGCATAAATGCTGCAGATAAAGAAAGAGGTGCTTTAAATTATGCTTTTGCATCAAAGCCATATCTTACTTCCATGATTTAGTTATCGTGATTTACCTAGAAGAAATCCATACATAGATTTAGTCAGTGTTTTGATTGTTGGTGATTAGTGAAAATGAAAAGCAGTAAATCTCTGAAATTTATTAAGAATGTTAAAAGGTACACCTTAATCATTATTTATTGTCTAGAGTTTTTGGTATGTCTGATTCATTTTCAAGATAAGTGCAGGAAAAGAGGAATGTAATATGTCTTTTACAAAATGCTCAGCAAAACTCACAATAATGTGGTAGTGATTAGTGCAGTACGATGCTTGCAGAAATCATATAGTGCCAGTGATTATACTTTGGATCCACTATAAAAACAAGCTGTTCCTGATGTTCTTCTCAAAAGTAGGACAAAATGTTCTCCATTAGTCTGCTGCTACTTAACATCGTCTCTACGTCATATCTTAATTTTTCTCTCAAGCCATCTGCAGAAAAACATGTCTCTTGACCTTCTAGATCCTGAGATGGCAATTTTCAGAGCTGTAAGAGAAATCAGGCCATGTGAGAGGAGAATCTTCTCATGGTGCTGTTGTAAAGGCTTTAAAAATATTCAGATAAAGAACAAAGTTGCTAGCATTGATTTTTATCTTCAGTACAAGTAACTATAGCATTATTCACATATAAAATTAAATATAAATTCACACATAAAATTCAAATTAAATATATATATATCCTGTGATTTTAGTCTAATTTTAATGCCAAAGCATACAATGTTTATGCCTCTTGGTCATTAAGTTTTAGAGCAATTAAAATGTACTGATGATGGAACACGTTGTTGTTTCCACAAAGAGGACTTGCATGAGGTAGGGAGCATTGTGGACCAATGTGACAAGAAACTTGAGATGTATGCTCCATGTTGAGTATGCCTGCCACCTCCTGCAGATGGGCAAACGGCTGATGAGATGAGCCTGGACTGAGGTGCCCTGCTGGACTGGCACCGCAGCACCGAGCAGCCTGCCAGCCCCTGTCATCTGCAGGGGGACATGACAAATGTACAAATGTATTGTACATTTTCAGGTACTTTTATTGCAGGTGGACAAAACAGGATAGAGTTTCTGCTGTAGGGCAGTGCTGGGGCCTTCCAGGACACTCTCAGGTGATAGTAGTGAGCAGTAGGAACACTTGTGACCTAGTGACGCAGTGAATGTGTCATTTTTCTATAGTGTATGTTGCTTCCTGGCATGATAATGCCTTCTGTACCCTAAAAACTAATGCCTCTCAAATATGTTTAACCACTTTGCTTGAGAAGCTCAAGGTATTATTCTACCTATGACAAACAGGGCTGGTTTAGAAAAGATTAGAGGCCTTAGTGGGGCTCAAAACTGTAGTCTGTAATACACTGACAAACTAAGCTTTACAGTGAGTTATAACTGACATGACTATAAGGAAGCAAATATGGACAAAGGGGCAAGGCAGCTAGAAAACTTCAGAAGGGTTTGCTGAAAAGGGTTTGTTTGAGAGAAGGTGAAAAATAATGGGAGATGCAACTAGTAATCTTATGACAGGCTGTGAAATGGTATGATGTGAAGGTTTGTTGAAGTCGGTGAAAACTGTTGGGGCTGAGCATTAAAATAATGTCTCATTCACCAGGAGTCCAAGTGTCATGTAGCAAATCCCCAAGACTTTTAGCATGTACAGTGTTCTTCTGCTTTGGTTCTTTTTCCTCTTTCAAATATGCTCACTCTCTCCCCCATGTGCCTTCAGTTTTCTCTTTACAGTGAGTTTCCTTCTTTTGCTTTACAGTGAATATTTGATTAGCAGCTGCTCAGGTACTATCCAACTCCTACTCCAGGTAGCAACGGTCTCTTTTTTTTTTTTTTTTTTCTCCACATCTTTCACACTGGCTCTTTATTCCGACAGTTTTTTATCAATGCTGCATTTTTGCAACCCTCACTGGCATCACCAGTTTTCTTTTTTCTTTTTCTGGTTTAGTTTCCATTCTATATTTTATTCAGTACAGAGAATAGAGATTGTCAGGTGTTTTATGCCAAAAAATAAAGGGCTGGAAACAAAGGGTTTTCCAGAAGCAGACAGAATTATTTATTGTTGAAAATATGTCATTGATCTTCTAAAATTAATTGAAATACCTTCCGTATTGGAAACTCAAATATCACAAGGGTGTGAAAGAGCCTAGCCTAAAGCGAACTGATTCCAATAGAAGGATCACAAGTGACTTACAGTCAATTGGCATTAGAGTTGATTGGAATCTGTGACACTTCTGTGAAAAATATGTCTCTTTTTCTGGGATTAACTAGCCTTAATTTATATTTACAATTGCCATAAGATATGCTCACCTTTCATATTTTGTTACATATCATGCCATGTACTATACTATATAATGTAACATGATTTTAAAGATTTTTCATCTTTCCATTTCACAGTTAAGAACTGAGGTATGTACTACTTCTATGGCTTGTTCAGGGTAATATGTGGAAGTCTATTTCAGAGCAAGGACTGGAATTTCAATCTTCCAAGCCAGTGCCTTAGCACTCAAACAGTTGCTACTCTCTGACACTTCTCTAATAATCAAAGACCAAAAAGTGAAGAAGAGTAAAATGCCTACGGTATATCAATCTTTATGCTGAATAAGAATCAGAGGGAAAGAATTAACCTAAAAAAAAACTTCTATAATGTTCTTATTCTATTGAAACTGGGCCACTAGTGCATCCAGGGATTCAAGATTCATGGATTTAGGACAGCAAACATGAAGGTGCTTGGTTGTATATCCTACTGGCTGAGCAACTCCCCTGGGATACAGGAGTCTTAGAGATCTGTTTGTTGCACTATTCAGGCATTTTATATTAGAAAGTTATTCAATAAAGACAAAGAAAAGAAAAATAATGGAAATTAATCTTACCCCCTTCTATATGCTGAAATATACTCAAGTTAAAGTTTAAGGATAAAATGTAGGGTTTATTCCCATTAAAAGTAGACATCTAAGACTACTTATAAAAGATGTTGCAGGTATGCTTTGAACAAATATCTAGGAGACAGGGTAGCATGCACTCACAGTACAGATAAGACTGATCATCTTAGGAATTTTTCATCCTTTATCCAAATATTTTATTTTACATATATTTTAAAGGATGTTACCTACACTGGCTATGTACAGAAGAGGTACAGTTATGTGTGAGTGACCACTCTTTGCACTTTACAATGTTATTGCAGCTCTGAAAGTGATGGATAATGGGTGCAAAGAGAAAGTATTGTCAGCAGTGATATTGACTCATTAATTAACTTCCCATCAACACAAGCAGACATAGACATATCTCCATGGAGAACTGTAGAGCCATGGAGGAAAAATGTTACCACATAATTTCCACAGTCTTATAATAAAGTAGACATGAAAATTGGGAACCCTAACAAATGAGTACACCAGCCTTATTTAAGGACATGGTGTTCTTACAGAAAACAGTTTCAAGCTATGAGAAGATAGTCATTTATTGATTTTCTGAGTAAAATATATGCTAAGATTTATGTGGAGGGTTTGTTTGTTTGGTTGGTTGGTTTGTTTTTGCTGTGTGAATTGCAGAAAAGGTAGAATACTTCTAGAATAAAATGTGCTTGGTTGATTGCCCCTTTGCCTTGCCTCGCGTTCTTTTTCCCTCACCTTGCATTTTTCTCTTCCCTTCCCTTCCCACCCCTTCCCGCCCCTTCCCTTCCCGCCCCTTCCCTCCCCATTTGGCATTATCTTTGTCCATGTATAACTCTCAGGTGCTTTTTTCTATTTTATTGTGTTTAATCCTTTAGAATATTTCAGCAAATATTCCTTTGCCAGAGTTCTCAAGTGTTATTGAAATGCTTCCACCTCCTCCTCCTCTTAGGGGTGGAACAATGTCAGCAATCTTGCTCTCAAAAATAAATAAGGTAATGCCATTTCTTTCCTCATTTTTCCTTTGGCAATTTGTATAGTTCTCAGTTTTCACTGTGAAGAAACGTTGATTCTTTGAGAATAATTCTCTGTTTTAGAAGATTTCATAAAGAGTACAGTTATGAATTTTGTAGATTTAGACTAAGGACAACATCATCTTGATTGTCACAGTGAGAATTTAAGCAATGACTTGGGTAGATGCATATATACATTTACATGCATCTGTAAATGTAAACAGCCAGAGAGGATGAAAAAAAAATGCTGTACTCAATGGCTATTTCAATACTTGTAAATGAATCTGTCTAAAGCTTGTTCTTTAGCTCTGATGATAAGTAGTATGACACAGCTTGCATCCATGCGGCTAGACTCTCTTTCCCCAAATCAAGATGACCACTGCCCTGCAGTGTGGGAACTGTCCTTATTCCAAGGTAACTCCTGAACTATGCCATCGTGTTGTCTGTGACAGCAGCGGTTATGTTAAAACTGACAAGGATTTTGATGTTACATGTAATGGTTGTGTCCTACTCCTGTTTAGTTTATGAGGCTGGATTAAACTTTTGTTTTGTATAGTTCAACCAGAAATGAGAGAGCACACTACTTACAAGCTACAGCTTATAGCTTATAAGCTTGTAGCTTATAAACTACAAATAAGTTTTCTGCAATACCTAGGCCCATTGCACCGACTCTCATCAGTACCCTACTTCAATAGTGGCTGATATTTTGGTGATATCCCTGGGATTAATCCAGATACCCAGAACTCAGAGTCCGTAGAAGCCAACCCAATTGAGAACCAGGCCCCAAAGGAACACTTAGTTACTGGGTAAAACAAGCATGACTGACTCTAGGACACCACGTGTTTGAAGGCTGTTAGGAGAATACATGGTCATACCTGAATAACTAATGCTAATATGCTTCATATGCCCTGTCTGACCATTCTGCACATATGGACAGGTCTAATTACAATAGTCACAGTTAAAAAAAAACAGAACTGATTTTCTTGTATGCAGCCTGTGTGCAGTAACTTGGTAGAAGGCTTCTATGAGCAAAAAATAGTGCATAGCAATCAGATAGTTATCAATCTTTTATATAGGTATATTAGTTTTGAAAGAGGGAAAAGATTATTCTGTTTCAGATATTGAGTTGTTTTATCTTACCTAATTTTGTTCATCTGTGGAATGCTATTTCATTTTCTGAGGAATCCTCTATTTCTCAGCTTCCCTATCTTGTATTATAACTGACACCAACATTAGCAGCATATATTGCACAATATTTCTATGGCTGCTTCTAAAAGATTAGTGTCTATTAAAATCCTTTTTTTTTTTTTTAAAAAAAAAAAAGGGTATTTTTTGTGCATTATTACACATGCATGTTGATATAGAAACATGCCATATATCTTCCTACTTCCTTGCCTCTTTCCTGCCTGCCTGCCTGCCTTCCTTTCTTCCTTCATACATAACTGCTTGCAGATTGCTCTCCTGTCTTGCCATTCAGCAGGGACATCAATCATTTTGAAGCTGAAGATACTTTCAGGAAAATGCTCGTCTTTTCATATTGAAAGAAGCTTGATTTAATCAGAGATTTGAAAACTTATTTTACCTGTCTGTGGAGTCTCTGAATTTGACTGCTCTTATGTTGCCTCTGTAAAATAAAAACAAACATGTATGTTTGTGAAAAAGACATCCATTTGGTTTCATTTTTAATCACCAAAGTTGAATGAAAATTATACCAACATGCTTTTTTTTTTTTTTTTTTTTTTTTTTAATCAGACTGAAGCATTTTTTCAGATATTGAGGATATACCGATGTGAGAAGTACACTGTTAATTTCTCAGTCTCAGACAGAACCAGCTCAGGTCTGGAATTCATTATTCCATTTCAGTAGTAATGGGAAGTTCAGCAGTGGCTGGCCTCTGTGTCTGCTTGGAGCCCTCTGAAAACTTCATCTTTGAAAGCAGCTGAGAGATGATACTCCCAGTTGAAAGAAAACAGCATGTTTATTCCACTTATGTAGTTGGTGTGCTCACTTTTTTGCTAAATGTGATAAAGTAAAAAGGCAGGATCTTTATAAGCTCTATGACATGGTGTTGCTGTTAAGTTTATCTAAGAGCATATTTGCATAAGCATGTTTAATTTTATCTACCAAACATGTTATATTCATATCCTAGTTGAAAAGACAGACATCCTAACTGCATCTGTAGGGGTGACATGATGCTCTGGCTGTTACACAAGTCACCTAACTTAGTCTTAATACATAGTTCCTAGAAATATTTCTTTTATTGACTTCTATATGCTTTTGTTCTTTCCTGTCTGTACTCTTTCTGAAGCAATACACTTTTCTTAACTGCCATAAAGTTTCATAGTTATGAAACTTTTAAAATTAAGTCAAAAAAGGAATCTGTGTGACTTAGTAGTGTTTGCCCCACTTCTATTGTACATTACTGCCTTCTTATTCTGGCCCTGTTGTTTTCAGATTAGAAACTTCTAGGGTGAAAATCTGTTTTTGCTGTTACTCTTGCTGTGTGTAGAAAAAAAAAATAAAGCGAAAAAAAAAAAAGCTTAGTGAGCAATGATAAAGCAATGATAAGGAATGACATCCATTGATTTTGAAAAAAAAAAAAAAAAAAGAACAAACAAACAAAACAACAACAACAACAAAACTGTGATTCCAGATAAGATTTAATAAAAGTCTTATCCTCATTGCATGGAAGCCAGTTCACACTCTCAATGACTGCAGCATGAATGGGATCAGCTTTTACACATGCTATAAGGTAAAACTCCTACTGTGCTTTAAAAAAAAATAAATGCTTACCTCTCTGATTTCTTCTCTGAGACAGTAACAGTGAAAAGTCATGACTGTTACTAAAAGTCTGGTTAAAAGTCAATGACTACCAGGGCTTTAATAGCTCAGTGATCACAGAATTTCTAGATATTTAAAGAAGCAAAGGCCATATGCTGCTTTCCTTTAGTCAATGAGAACTTTGCATTGATTTTGATGGAAGGAAGATGAAGGCCCAAGTGTGATATCTTGGATTGTACATTCTGGTTCATTCATTCTTTCATGGCAGTTACTAGAGATTATTTTCTCCATTTTACAAGTGACAAAAATCAAAGCTGAGAGGTTAAATGCCTTGTGTTCAGCCATGGGTAAAGAATGTGAAAGAACAAAGAGGCTCTTGATGGTCAGCTCTGAGCTGAATCTTCCAGAAATTTGGCAGATACAGCAGAGAGCAGATGAGAAACTCCCCTCTGACGCATACTGACTGAAGAGGTGGGGAAATGCACAGATATTCATAGTGAATTAAGTGAAGCATGGGTTAAAAAAGGCTGAGAAACACTTCATGCACTGAACTGTATTATGTGCCATTCCTCATGAAGGCATGGAGGAGCCCCTATGAGCTAGGATTTTAAGGGTGTGAGAGCCCTTGTTGGGGATCCTGATCCTTATGTTTGCTACTTGATGAGGTTTGACAAGGTCATACAAGAGCACATGCATTGCTTCACTGTCACAGTGGGAAGTAAAATTGCAGTATGCAGATACAGAAGCATCAAGTAAGCCTGCCTATCTGGTATTCTGTGTTTAGGTAGGCTAAGATTGATTTAGCCAGATTTCTCTAAATGACAAAGTAAGAGAAAGAACTGAATGAGCTGGTTAGTGGCACTTTTAACCTTAGAACATGAAACCTTTCACATGGATCAGCTTTTCCAGAAGGCCTCCCGATGATAAAGAAAGTCTCTTTAGCATTAATTGAAGTAACCAGCAGGGTGCATAGCACACAGAAGAGGATTTTGTTGACCTATTGCCTAGAAAAGTTTTGCTTTCTGGAGTTTCTGCAGAATGGAAAAGAGGAAGAAAATAACAGCTATAGGAGAAACTAACTGCACAAGCTAAATTGATGTATTAGCCAGGTTTCAGATTACTGCTTTTCTTTCATGAGAGTTCTAATTTACTTAACACTAAAAATTTCCTATCACTTTAAGATAGGTGTCAAGTATTACTTGTACAAAGCTAGAAAGGACACAGTACGTTTGCCTTGTATTCCCCACGACACCTGTACCATCTCTGTTACCTAGGAGAGGAAGGCATATACCTCAGGTGTAGAAATTCAAAGGAGATAGGAAATGTCTATAATTGGTCCCTGACTGCGAAAAGAAGTATTTCAAACAAGAAAAAAATACCTTGTTAGGCAGTGATTTTGCATCTTCATTAATTGAGAAAGGAGGGAAAAAAAACACACCAGATATTAAAATTATTTTGCAAACAATAATCTGAATGTATAGTCATCAACTATAAAGGAGTGATATGCATTTCATATATGTATATATATATATATATATATATATCTGTATCCATGCATAACTATTTATAAATTCACAGTATCACTGAGAGCTATGGGCTGCTAAGGACTTATGTTAAAAAGATAGGCTTGCATTTAAATGCTGATCTCAACTTTCCACTAGGGACCACTAAAAAGTCTTTCAGTAGAAAAGGCCAGGATCAGCAAAACATGCAATCATTATAGCTGTAGACTTTCTAGACCTGCTTTGTATTAAGCTTTTGAAAGGGACATTTGTTTAAGGATAAGATACTTTTATCCTGCCTCTAATGCTTAATCTGCTATGGCAGAACCCCAGTGCTCTCACAGCAAGGTCACTGAGCCAGGGCAGAGGCACATACCTGTTCCCTCCCTCCAAACCGACACCTGAGCCGTCTTGCTGCAATCTAATTGTTAACAAATGACTACACTAGGAAACCTGGAAGTCTTCATCTTCATTACACCTTTTACATCATAATTCATCAAAACAAACCTGTCTTAGGATGTAACACAGATTTTACACTGGTGAGGGGGAAAACAGGAGAATTTACCTGGGTAAAGGCCTCGGGGGATATACCAGCTTTTTCCTTTTTTACTTTCTTCACTACAGTCAAAGTGAAGGTAATATTTACACTGTCATGAAATGAGGAGTGCTTTTTCACCTTGTCAAGGTCTGTCTGAATTCCATCAGAAATTTGGTAATATAAGGGTAAAATTCAGTACGTCTGGCTCACAAGACACAAATGTGTGCAGCCCTCAAAGCAGGGTGTGATGTTTCATTTCCCTGCAGCAGCAGAGTGAGAGGCCAGCACAAAGTGACCTGCTATTAAAAACCCGAGTACACAACTCCAGAGAAAAAGGAACGTCTGCCCACCCAATGTTCAGTTATGGGGAAAAATAAAAGACACAGGTTTATGTTAGATATTTCCATGCTATGTAATAATGTATGTTTTATTTGCACAATCTGAAGAGTCACTGGGCACACAGGAGAAAAAAAGGGGTGCCATACCAATGTAATTCTGCAGAAATTTGGATGAAGAATTGTAGAGCCTCTGGATTTTTACCTGTGAGCTGGTTTATCTCCCAGCTGCACTAAGGTCACTGAAATGATTTGCAGATCTTGGTCCGTATAGTCTGCAACCTATGGAAGATGGAGACAATTTTAGGAATCCAATGTGCAACAGGATTTGTAGAAATAAAAAAAATATTCAGAAAATCTATGCTATGAAAGTGAACACCGTTTAGAGTAGCATTTTTCCCAATATACACTTTTAATGAAATTCCTGACTTGCTGCACATAACTTTCTGCCATACAGAAAGAGGTAATTCCCAAATCTTTTCTCGCTTTTTCATGATTCTTCAAGAGATAGAGAACATATTCCAAGACACCTTTTTGTGTATCTCTTCTGCATCTTGTTATGCTACTGTTTTCCTTAGGATTTAAGCTCTTTAAAAAAGGGATTTTCTCTGCATAGCTTACCAAATTCACCCTTCCAATACTCAAAAAAGTAGGCAATAACCACAGCAATCACCATGACTCCATGTAAAAACTGCTTCTTTCTCCCTTCTCCTGAAGTAAGAATGGATGTACTTCTGAAGTGCAAACTGTGAAAAAAAATGACAGATACAATAAAGGGAGTGCCAAAAAAAAAAAAAAAGTTGCATATATATGGTAATCACAGACCTCAAAGACAAATCAGTTATCTCATAATGGTCATATAAAAGATCTGATATGTTCACACACAAAACAGGACTAGGAATTCAATATATTGAGGGGGTCAGAGCTGAACTTTAGTTCAGTTGCCATTTAATATCTGCATGCATTAAAAATAGCATCATAAAAGTTGATTGTTTAAGCTACTCAGTAATGCATGTCATGTATCTGAGACTATAATTTGGCATCTGGGATATAGTAACTATTCTCACTAGAAGATTTGCATATAATCCAATGATAAATGGTATAAGAAGCAGCTTTTCTTAAAAATGAATGGTGGTCAAGGAAACCAGCTTTCAAATCCTTATTCTCTTCCCCTTTTTTTACCAATAACTATGAGTCCAATGAAGTAGTTATATACCTGATGAATGCCGAACAGGAACATTGCAACAAGAAAGTGCACTGCTTGTTAATACAAACGTATAAAGGTAGATCTCCTGAGCTGCTGAATTTTAGCTGTGTGTAGGCGGAATGTAATAAAACAATATCTGGACAGTTTGTGCACTAGTATATAATTAGCCAGGTACTTAAATTTTCCTTTTTTAGTTGATCTTTTACAGGTGATAGGTAATATTCTGTACATAAAAAGGAGACAAAGTGTCTTTCAGAGTATTTCCATTTATAGAGATGCCAGAGAGCTTTTTTGTTATAACTCAGGAACATAAATGTCTGAGCCTCTGAACTGATTAACATCTCCTGCATGCAAATCTAACACAAAAGAATCTATTTACAGCTTGACTTCACAGCAGATTGCTACCGTATTAGCAAACACCTTAAAGTAGTTTGAAAAAGTGATGATTTGTTTTTTTCCTTTGGACTGTTTAACTCTCAGTTGTATATGGTTGCTTTTGCTCTCTCTTTTAAGAATCTCCTCATTACCACCACCATCAAAGAAGAAGCCTTCAGTAGTTGCTCCCCATCTTCCCCATGCTGATAGATAATATACACAAAAATAATTTAAGGTATCACATGGAAACCAACTGTTTCAGTCTTCCTGTGGTTGCCTTCTTTACGTTTTTACAGATGGCTGGAAGACAACCCATAGAATCTTAATTCAAATTAGAATTTCAATGTGAACATGTTTGAGTATGAATAGAGTGTGTAACCAAGTACCTCAGAATAAATTAGTAAAGAGAACAGTTTGGAAAAGATTCTTAAACCAAATTCCCGTTTAGCTGTCTCTGCTATACATACAATTTAATATTATATTATTTCAATTTCTGCTGTATAGGTAAAAAATTATCTGAGTTAATTAGCTTATAGACAATGATATAAGGAAGGCTGAATGAGCATTGAGATTATTTTACACTCCTATGCCTAGGAGTGGTTATCTTGGCTCAAGGATATTGTGAAGGAGAGAACAACCAAGGACAAACAAGAAAGCTTGCTCATTGCTCCCATGTTGTGCCTGTTCTAAATTTGGTTGTTTTCATGGAATTCAATCCTAGAACGTTCAAAAGCAGCGCTAAATGAAAAGAAAGCATGTCTTGAAAATGGGACCAGATTTTAGTTCTGTTATCATCATTACATTGGCATAAACTAAACTACTGGTTGCAATGTACAATGGTTTAGAAAGCACATGCATACATGCACACATATGTTAATTACATACATTTCATTATGCTAATATAGTTATATTAATGGAGGACATGAGGAAAAGAGAATCAAATAAATGTTTTTATTTATAATGGGCACAGAGAAGAGACATACTTGGAAGTAACACAATTTATATTTAGTTAAATATAGTCCTAAAATAGGAAAATAAAGATTTTGAAATGTTTCATAACAAATTTGTAACTTAGTAGAAATTTTACAATGAAAGAGAAGGAAGATTAGTTTTAACAATCCACTCATAACTTCTGTGAGCTGCTTCCAGGCTGTCCAGAACAATATGTTGTGAGGAAATCTTTGGTGTAAGTGTACCTTAAGTCAAACCAGTGCCTGTCTTTGAAGAGCTTGCTTATTGTTAATGATATTAAAATTGCACTACAAAGAAAAAGAAATGCAATAAAATTATGCATCATCAAATACATGTTAATGCTCTATTGAATACATAGAAATGCTCTATCAAATACATACAAGTGTATCTATTTTTCTAGAATAAGTATCTATTAAATACATAGAAGCACTCTATTTTTGAAGTTCTAGGACTGATTTCTAGCCTAAGTAAATTGGAATACACTGACGTTGCAGTGTTTGGATGCTAACCTTACTGTTTTATTGGTCTGCCACAGCAGTTAGGAGCCTTAGCGCCGGGTCTGGTTCTATTGCCTTAGATATTATCCAAGCATAGAAAAATGCACTGGTAAGACCAGACCTGGAGTACTGTGTCCAGTTCCCTAGTACATGAGAGACATTTTGCTAATGGAGAGATTCCAACAAAGGGCCACAAAGGTGATGAAGGGACTGAAGCATCTCTTCAGAGCTGGGACTCTTCAGCCTAGAGAAGAAAAAGCTTGAGGGTGAAGAGAAAGCTCATTATGTAATGTTTATAAATACCTGGAGGGAGGTGTGCAAAGAGGATGGAGCTGAGTTCTTTTGAGTGGTGACCAATGCCAGAACAAGAGGCAATGGGTACAAACTGGAACACAAGAGGATCCGTCTAAACATCAGGAAACACTTCTTTACTTTGCAGGTGAGCACTGGAACAGGATGCCCAGAGAGGTTGTGGAGTCTCCCTCCTTGGAGATCTTCAAAAAGAACATCTGGACACAGTCCTGAGCAACCTGTTGTAGGTGTCACTACTTGAGCGGGAGGGTTGGCCCACGTGACCTTCAGTGGTCCATTCTGATCTCAACCATTCTGTGATTCTGTAAAACAGGGCCACCACCTGGTGAATTTTTGAAGGTTCATATCTTTCTTCATGGTGCTGGTCTCTTGCAGCAGTATGAAATATCTGGCCTATTTTATGCATTCATCTGAGTTTGTCTACTAGAATACTTTTTAACACCCAAGGAAAATAAATGATTGCCTTATGCTAATGTGAGAATTAGTCTTATAACACTTTACATGCAGTAGAAATTATACTTCTGCAAATGCAAGTGTAAAGGATACATCCGTGCTAACTAACATGCTAATTCCTCCTATGATAGAAGAAACAAACCAACTGAAAATGAAAACTAAAATTAGAGGCTTCTCATGAATGAAAAGCATTGCAAGACTGAAGGGAGCCAATGTTTTTAAGGATGTGAAATAAATAGGACTGAAACTGCAGCTAGCCCTTGCTTTGTTTTGAAGCTTGCTCTTTCTCTTTAATTAAGAGGTCTATTTCCTGTAGATTTATGCCATTAAGACCTTTTTGAGGTAAAAAGATATAAAAACATTGTGTCTTGGGAAACACTGGTCACGTGCGTGAAAATGTATTTTCCATTACTTCTACACATGAAGTACCTTAAATGACAAAGTGTCAGGAGATTAGGGTAAGGAAAATTAAAAAAAAAAAAAGGAATAAGAAGGAGAAGACCTTGTGTGAGAGGCTGACATCACAGTTTTTTCAGGTATGTCTTGAAGAGAGTGAATATGGAAGGGAAGGGCAGATGTTCAACCGAAATAAGGTCACTAACAAATAGAATACCAGACGCAGTTTTACTAAAATTGGACCTGACTCATGTTGGAACAGTATGAAACATTTTTGCTCAAAAGGACCCTCAAAAGGTTTTTTCTTAAAAGAGCTGGTTGGTCAGTCAGCTTTTAGAATGTCATATGAAGGGATGGCTTTGTGAAGTGCTGTCATTAAGCCATTCAAGTTTTCATTGTAAAACCCCCACTTTTCCTTTCTTCATGAGAGTGATGAAGGTTTGCATGATAAAATGATGCTCAAGTATTTTGTCTTTTCAGTCCTATTATATTCTGTAATGCTACTCTTCAATCTATTATATATCAACAGAGCGTTATAAATATATCAGAATATAATTTGTGTTTTCTCATTGTCAAAATATAATGCAGCTGTGATTAGGACAACAAAAGTTAAAAACACTGAAACCCAGTAAATAATAATAAATCTTTAACAAAATTCTAAATTAACAATGTCTAGTAGTTTACAAAATATAACCTTATGCTTATTATCATACACAAGCACAGTACTAAACAATTTTTAATACAAATGAACTTTAATATTCAGAGATTTAACAAAAAGGATATATTAGGCTGCCTTTTAAAGGATAATTTCTTCTCTGTGCCTTTCTCAAAAGTATGGCTGTTAACCACTAAGCCATTGTTAGTAACCTAAGCACTGTGTTAAGTCAGGGAACAGAATAAATAAAGATTGTGGGAGGTAAAGGAGTTTGGACACCTTATGGTACAGAGAAAATTGATTGGTAGAAATTTGGGATTCCGAGTAAAACAACAATTTTCTTTTTGGTCCTGTTTCTGAATCCTTGTTGCTCATATCTGCCGATATCTGTTGCCAGCCTCTTATTCTTAATCCTAGTTCTCAAACAGTTTTCTTGGTTGATTCTAGCCTGGTTAAGCTCAAATAGCTGTTTCTCATATAGATTTGGCTGATTATTTAGCTCATGCTCACAGTTTTAATTTTGTAGATTTGTCTTTCTCAGAAGAATTGGCTAGGACTTGTTTAGCAGTAAAAACTAATGGAGCATTTTGAAGCAAGGTAGCCCTTTTTTGCTTCATTTTGGTAACATTAAATGATGTATTAAAGAGTTTGTTGAAAATATTGGTAATATGGCTGATACACTCTTTACATTATTTCTAGCTACACTTGTTTTGTTAGTTGTTTAAAATAGAGGAAGACCTCCTGTGAAGAGCTTCAAAAGTAGCATAGCAGAGATGGAAGGAAACCCATGTCTTTGGATTATTCTGCAAATTCTAATTAAAAAAAAAAAAAAGTGAAATTCTAGTTCCTTTGAAATCTTGGAGTACCTCACATTGAGACTATTTCTGCATTTAAATTTTTCATTGTTTTACATTTCACTCTCAATTTTGATATTTTCAAAAGTATGCAAAACAGTTACTAAGATTGTTTTGCCATATCCATGCATATTTTCAGATCTGTTCCTGCATGTGCAATTGCTAAGAAGTTATAGGGCAGATCATCTCAAGTATGATGTCATTTACTTCTGATTAGAAAATGTAGTTGGATGTTTCATACTCGTCTGTGCTAGGGGATTTTCTTACTAGCATTTTGAAGAAATCTGTTGGGTTTATGTCAAAATCTTTCATAAGATTGCTGATGAGATACACAATGCTACTCATATATAAGATTAATTTTCATTATAAAAATCTATGGACTGTTCTTATTAAGAATAACAGTCTATTTCTAGCTATTAAAATACTTAAAATGTTCTGGCTATTAAAGTACTTAAAATGTTTTGACGATTAAAATTCCTAAACTATTACCACATTAACTGTTAATTTGTAAAATTCTGTATCGAATTGTTGTACACCAACAAATGATAAACCAACAATTCATGACTTGTCTTTTAAAAAATTAAAATGGGAAAAGTGGACATAACATTTTTCTGTATTTATATTTATCTTGGAGAAGGCTGACTCAGAATTTGAAACTGGATTCGTCTTTTTTTTTTTTTTTTTGTTAATCTCATGGAGTTCACTTATATCATGAAAAAAAATCTTCCTAGTTGTCCACAAAAATAAATTCTGATAACCATAAATGTAAATGCTACTAATCCATCTACATTATGATGAAGACCTAATCTGAAGTAAACTTGTAGTCCATATTATTTTCTTCATATATGCATTTTATTTACATTTCTTTTAAATCTCTTTGCTTCTAGAAGTGGATCTTTCTGTCTTGAGATATTTTCCTACCATCTCAGTTTTTGTTATAAACTTGCTGTAAAATTCTAAGCATGATTTAACTTCTTTAATTCTTCTCTTTATCCTTGCCTGTGTATTTCAGTCAGTCGTGTTCTCAGCCTAGATTGTCTGTCAAATCCATGGACTTAGATGTCTCTGTTAGAGCTCTGAACAGGAGATGTGGTCTGTTTAGTGAAAAATAAATATAAATAAATAAATAAATAAATAAAAGCAGTCAGCTGTATGCCAAAAACTGCAGTTATTGTTTAGAATTAACAAAATGCAGTGCCTGTTTTTTCAGTACTTATTTTAGTTGTGTTTAAAGGCAGTAGGCCAAAATGAGGAACAATATGAAAAGCTACAATTCTATTGATGTTGGTATATTCAGTGCTCTAGCTTTGAGGCTAAATTGGCCCACTGCCTATGTATTTTAACTTTCAGAGGATCTGAACCCAGAGCAATGGACATAGAAATCATTTGCCTGTCAGTCTTTTTCAATTACCTGAGAGTTGGTATGGTATATTCCTCTATAACAGTAATTATAGTTCTCAAGGGATAGGCAAAACACAGAGCTTTCCTTTCAGACAATGCTTGTTGCCTCAGGGGGGAACAATAAACATGCAGATATTCTTAGACAGACACTGCCACTCACAATAGCTGTTCCTAGATGTATAGTATCATAATGCTGAAGAATTGCATGATTATTTGTAAGGCTTTGATATATATATACATATATATGTATATATATATATGTATATGTATATATATATATGTATCTATCTGCCAGCAGCCTCTAAGTATAAAATAATCCAAAGACTATTAATTTTTCTTCATCTAAGGTGGTATTAGATATGATAGTTTTTTGCCCAAACACTTTTAGATTGGCAGGTCTAGACTGAAGGTGAGAAGTGCAGTCTGCTAAAGGTTGCCGTCGTCTTCTGGGTCAGAACTTCCCTACACATTGGGAAGTGCATAAGCAAAGCCAGCCGAGTGCTTGATGGTTCTCTGGTACCTTCCTACATTCTCCCTGAGGATCAGCTAAATTTTCTCATGGTTGACTAGGAGCAAATGATCGAATATCTTAGCACAATTAATCATGGGCTCTGTCCAAGAGGAAATGTAAAAATGAAAGACTCAGCATCTAATGGAATCACCTTGATATAGGATGCTTACACGTGGACAAGGCAAGCCTGGATGCTCAGTCTGGGGTGCCAGTCTATCAGTTCACTGGCCAGTGCAGATAAAACTTTGGTGCCAGAATAAGCCTGCACTCTTCCTCTGAATGTGACAGTGTGACCTGTCTACAGGAATCAGAGATAGAAATAGAAATGGGCTGTCATTCCTTGTCATAGGCAACTGCTGTTCAGAAAGGAGAAAAAGAGGTTCTGAAGTGGAGGCAGAAGTGCATTCCTATTATAAATGTCATTTACTTAAACACCAGGCTCACTGAAAGGGTATTTTATTCATTTTCTTGCTTTTGAAAAATTAAAGGAATATGTCTGAGCGTTTCACCTCAATGATCATAGTGCAGAAAGCAAAGAAACAGAGGTCAGCCGTTAGTTGTCAGTTTTCCCGTTACATTATACATCAGAAAATGAAGCTCTCTGTGATTTACCATTTGTGTTGTTTATTGCTTTCATCCAGTTTTGGCAAATCCATTATTTTTTAAATAGTATTTAAACCCCAGAATCCTTAATTCTGTCAGAATGTAAGTAAATTAGCAGAAATGATAACAAGATTGCTATGACTCCTAGTTCTGAAGGTGCTTTGAATACTGTTGGTACATCGTGCTTTCAGGCAGTATAATGGTCATTTTTGCAACTGATTCTTTAACAAGTATATTTTGGTTAAGGTCTTTGCTCTTTTAATAATATAAGAATCTGAGGAACTGATTATTTGAAATATCTTAGGTGGATATTACTAAACGGATGACATTTTTTAGAGTTGTGTTTGATAGACTTGGACTCCTTCACAGGAGTTTACACTTTTTCCATTCACAGATACCCTCAGAATCGGTGATCCTAGAAACTTTATCCCCCTTAAAAATACTTGAATGACTCTGTTTTCAGGTTTGTCCTACGATTTTACTATGGTCAGCTAAGCCTCTGTATGACTAGAGTGAAAGAAGAATGAAAGGTCTCTTGCATCTTTTCTTAGAAGCAGTACATCTTCCTCTTCTTGTGACTTTACGTGTATGCCTGTGTGCAGGGCAGAAATGGTTTGAGGATGGATGTATGCTGGCAAAGGAAAGAGGGATTGTCTGGAGGCCCCTTGTGGCCTACATTTATAAAAATAATGACAAAAATGAGGACAGACATGAAAAAAAAAAAAAAGATTCAGGTATTTTTAGGGACATGTAATTGCTCCACTCACCTCTTCTGTGGGTACCTATGAACGAAAAGGTGTGGGATTAGGTTTTGAATATTCAGTATTTTAATTTTTTCACTATAAACTGTGGATTTCACTATAACTCTGTGGGTTTTCTACTGATCTTCTTAGACAAAAGAGGAGAAGCAAACAATATATTAGAAGTCTGATGTGAAAAAAAAAAAAAAAAGATGAGCATAATGTAGTTCTCGAAACCCAGATATTTAATGCAGCATTAAACATCCTTGTTCAAAAGATGAGCTTTGGAACAGGTAAGGTCACTGTTTCCCATAGCTGAAAGGCAAGTAAGATAAAATTGGGAGTTTCTAAAACAAATACAAAGAGCTGACAATCAAAACTCATCTGCATTATCTAAACCCAGAGGATAAAATTAACTCAGTCTTGCCTGTCAGAAATACAGTAGATGGATTTTAGGTTAATTATTCTTAATTTATGCTGTTTTTAACCACTGAGGACAGGTTTTTAGCTAATAAGAGCCTAAAAACTTCACTTCCCAAGATCTCATCTCCTCATCAGGTAAGGCACCACAGGATAGATGTATGTGCTGTGGGAAAGAAACTAAGTTTATTACATGGATTGTTCATGAATTGGTCAGAGTAACCAGATGAACCTCTCATGATTTTTAAATGAAGGAGACTTACAGTTGCCTTTTTATTATTTTATTATTTAACTGTATGTGCCTGCAAGGTTCAGAAACTATTGGCAGTTTGAATTAAGTCCCATTTCAAAAGCCAAATCCTTAAAATCACTTTTTTTTTTTTTTTTTTTTTTTATCAGGGGCAGATGACTGTTGGCTGACAGTAAAATTGAGAGACAGAAATTTCTCAGTTACTTTGTAAAGTTTTTATGAACTCCTATGGAATTAAAATACATAGAAATTGCACTAACTATATCCTTTATTTCTGAATACCAGAATCTTGTAAGAACCTACAAAATAGCAGGTTATCAAGAAGTAAGAACACTGTAAAATAAATTAAATCATTGTGGAAGAGCAAATATAGCATGATGTATACTTGTTGATGTGACTATGCGGCTTTTGAATGGTTGAAGAGAAGCCACTTTAGTTTACCTACAGCCAAGAACAATGGGAAAACTATATGTGTTTGTGCTATTATGAGTATAGTGAGTGAACAACTTTTGGTTTTGCATTGCTGACAGTTTCAAAGATAACAAAATGTTGTGAGTTGGATTTGCATTGCAATTGAAAATATCTGGTAGGATAAATGGAAAATAATATATTTTCAAATCAACTTTTTAAAATTTTGATGTTAGTTTTGATTATGAGATTCTTCAAATGTTTCTAATAATTTTGAAAACTGAAATTAAATGACATTGTGAATGCATATCATTTAGATAATGTCAGAACTAGAAGTAGTTGTCTGCCCCCTTGGCTTCATATATATATATATATATTTATTAATTTACACCTCTCCTTCAAACATTTTAGTGCTGTAAATCTGTGTTTTTTCCCCACTTCTCTCCTCTTTAAACTGTGCTCTTGGGCCTGTTTTAGTGTGTATGCATAACCAAGTTCCTTCACTTCAGCACAAATAAAAATAAACTCCTGGAGCCTTTCTTCACCCAGATAGATAGCTGTGTAACTGCATGTCTTTTCCTCATATTTATCTGACTGTACATACCACTATCCAGAAAACACTCTCTACTTGTGTATGCTTATCTTCTCATATATCTTTTCATTATGTCAACCTGAGTCTCAAGATAAATATATTTTTTCTTTCTCAGAAACAATCTCCCATAGAGAGCTAGTTCTTTTAAGGGTTGTCCCTTTCAAGGTGACCCACTGCATGCAGACTCAGCGACTTTAATTTGTCTTTACCTTCCTCGGGCAAAGCAGAGATCACAATTCAGTAGTCTGCTGGCAAGAAAAAACAAACAATGACAACCTCAAGCACTACAGCACTTTAAAAAAAAAATCAGTGTATAAAAATAAGCAAGTTCATATTTATTTTATTGACCTTTGGGTTTTAGAACTTTTTGAGTCCATCTGGGTGATATTTTCAGACTCTGCCTTGAAACAAGAGGTTAATTGCATATTTTGTTTAAAAGGAACACAGCCTTCTTCCCTCAAAATTCTCATGCATTCTTGTGAATAAGGGACAAAAGATTAAAAAAAAATTAAAAAAAAAAAAAAAGGTCACAAAATATATAAACCCTGAAAGATGATCCAGAGCAAATTTGGAATGTGCAACTTCCCTTGGCATGTATATCCCTTATCTAAATCAAGGAGGGGGGAACAAAGACGGGACATATTTGCAATCTTTTACTCAGTCATTTTATTCTTACTTCTTCTCCAGCAAAGATGAACTAAAGGACAGTTTATCACAACAAATAATCTGCTACTACTACAGGAAGCTTCACTTAGTTCAATCAGTGTCATATACAAAACATAAGGTGAAATTCCCATGTGCAGGTGCTGTTTATTCTCATTGTATGTCTTTTTTCATTGGGGAATTGTGTTACTTCAGTACTGAGCTATGAAATACATAAAGTCAGAGCAAGTAGAGATAGTGTTATAAAGGATAGCAAAATGTTTATTTTAAATAGATGAAAATTTCAAGAAAAAGACTGTTTGTTGTCCCATTGCAGGTACAACTGACTCTGAGAGGGTTACAGTAATGATACTTCTGCCTTTGCAAAATGGGGGCAGAAGGGGACTACAGAAAAGTTAAATTTCAAATCTCTTTAACCAATACAGTCTAGGAAAGCCAGCTTTCATAGTAGGATGGAAATATATAAACATTTCAAGGTGTGAAGTCCTGTAGTGTTTTAGAGATTAAATACTGTGAATAGTGAGACACAGCAGCTTTTGTAAAGCGAAGGGAGCATTCTGCTGTTCCAAACAACATTAACATTTTCAACATTAGCTGAAGTGTAGCAGTGGAGAGACCCAATTCAAGTAAATTACTCACACATCAGCTGCTTTACATGTATGTTGCTTACATGGAGCAAGCGAGAAGTTCCAGCAGCTTTAATAATCAATCCCACAGCTCACTGAAGAAAGCATACTTTCTGCAGATAGATTTTGTCATGTATTCTGTCAACTCCATGCTTTCCAGATTTGGCATATCAGATAAGTTCTCATTATACGGTGGTGCTTAGCTGTAGTCTAAACTTCATTGAATTTCACTGAAAGCAATAGAATTGTGCTCTTTTACTTTCAGTATGAATTTGGATCATTGATCTAATTTGGTGCATTCTGTTTCATCATTCACTTCATGTACCAGCTTTCTGAGGCAAAACATTTCCATAGAGATGCCTGCACACACATATGGAAACTTAACATTAAAAAAAATAAAAATAAAAAGTCAATCAAACCCTACGTGATACTGAGTTTTACCTACATAAAAATCACATAAGATGAAAACAGGAAAGCAGTTAAGGAGACTGACTTGACATATTTTCTCGCTTGCCTCAGTAGCAGAAAGGACATTTTCTCAGGGCAGAGTCTGTGGCTCTGAATATAGCACTTAAAGCATTGTATACAGTTGAGGCATTTTGTGCTTTAAATAAACCTGAAGTGAAAAAGAAACAAAAGGATACTTAGAGGTATTGAATTAGGGAATGATAATTTAATGCAAATTTACAGGTAATGAAAATTAAGTGTAATTGCCTAAATACACACACACAGATGATCATCTTCCATATTTCAAAATGAGCTTTTTATTTCAACATGTTCCTCTGTAGTGGAGACTATTGTAGAGTCCAGTACTCTGACAACATCCTGGGACATTTGTCCCTTGGACTTTATTATTCCTGGCAAGGAAGAATTTAAGCAAAGGTGGTTTGTGACTTTCTCAGTATTGCCACATCAAATTTCCATCTGCTTTATTCCTGTAAAAGAAAGCACATTAGTGCCACCCTAATGAATATACTTAACTATGAGTTCAACCTGGCTCTTCAGGTGTACTTTATGGCATATGTACAGCTGTGCTGGAAGTGTTTTACATTAGCTCAGTTATATTATTTCCATATTGCTCTTTCTAAGGAAACTTTTGGTGGAATTTGGTGCATGTAAGTTGAGCAAAACACATGGGGGCTTTTTGTTGTTCTAAATTTCTGCTTTTTTGAAGTCATTGTCAGTAGTGCTGAAAATTAGTATGAAATACAAATTGTATTCTCTATTAAAATAAAAAATATTATGAAGGATCAATCTGAGCTTCAAAAGCTTCAAGGGGATTGTTTTTTTTTTTATGACAGTTCTGTGTTTTTTTGATCAGAAATGTGTAACTAGCAGCCATTTTGTTATACGCTTAGAGAAAAATAAAAAGCCTGGAGAGGGAGAAAACGGTTCTGTTTAGTGCCAATCATTTATACTTATGTTTCCTTCTGGTAATTCCTTTTTTGTCAGCTACTTCTGTTCCTGTTTGGAAATTTAGTTCAGTTAATTTGTGAAAGCAAAGATAGGGAAAAATAATTATAATAGCTGTTATATTCAAGAGATAAATTTTGCCTTTCCAGTTAAAACTTGTTATTTGACAGTGTGTCTTAGTTCAGAGTGTTGCATCTTGAAAGCTCTACAGTCATTTTAGACCTTTGAAATCTCTTCATGAATACTTAATTCTGCATTTGTAGGAGAAGAGTCTGTGCTGGAGAGATCTGTAGTACTGTTCAATCTGTTGCCACTAGCTCTCAGTGCAGATTGTGCAAGGCTGCAGAATAAATTAATATTACTTTGAAACACCGTTTGTCCACTGGAATGTCATCCTATCAGATCCTTGCACAGAGCATATGAAATAGCACCAGATGCAGACAGTGATGTATGTTCCACTATGGTTCTCCCAATTATCGTCATGAAGCTCTCCTGCCTGCATCGATGTTTTGTGAGAAGAACAGAGAATAGTGCTGGTTCCTGAATGTATGTTTGTGATGGATGACATTTATTTTCATTTCTTTGTTTCTCTAAAAATGGAGTGAGTGGGCAGGAGGTAGGTATTTCTTTTTGTTGTTGTTGTTTTGGAGGAGAGATCCCAGAGCGGTGTGGTCCATCTACGCGGGAGCCTGAAGCATGGGCAGAGGGCAAGGAACTAGTGGAAAGTGCAGGGAGCAGACATGCGGCAGAAGTGCAGATGTGATGAAAAGAGAACTTCTGAGGGATCTAGAGAGGACTGACCAGAGTGTCCTGCAACACAGATCCACTTGATCTGAAACCAAGCCCAGAAAGAAGGAATTGCTTTCAAATATATGAGAGCTGAAAGGAACATACTTTATAATTCCGCTTTATTTCTGTTGTTTTAGAGAAATACAAATTCTGTTTTTTTTCTATTAAAAATATTTGGTCTAGTTTTAGTTCAAATACAAGCTTGCTTTACCATTTTAAAACCTGTTGGAGTTTTTTGGATACTCTCTCTAATGTAAGGCAGTACCTTTTCATTATAAGTAGAGGGAGTACTTTACTTCAAAGGTCTGGTTGCCTTTGGCTCTTGTCACAACAGATTGAATTTTTTCAGAGTAGAAAAGCATATTTATTTTGTTAAACAACCTCTCTGAATTACATGATAGAAAAAAAAAAGTAAAAAAAGGTTTCTGTAATCATTGAACTATAGGAGTTGGCAAATATAAATCAAGAATGGCACAGACTCTGCCCTGAATATTTCTCTTCTCTTTTCTTCCTCCATCTCTCTTTTGCTTTCACCTGTTTAGACTTTCAAAAAAAATAAAAAATATATAAACAACAACAACAAAAAAAACTAGTTAGCATGCAAGGTGTTGCACTTTTTGTCTGCTAGCAATAGCATCTTGAAGACCTTAATATGATTCTGTAAACTGTAAAAATAAGCAGTAAAAGAGGAAAAAAAAAAAACATTAAATTATTTTCTCCTTTTTATAACTTCCAACAAAATTAAGTTCGAGCCACCCAACCAGTGTATGGCATCTTTAATGTACTGAATGCCATGCTGTTTAGGCAAACCAGAACCCATAATAAAAACAATTCAATTAGAGAAGACAGTTAACCACTTTACCCTTAAGTGTAAATTGATATGTGAACTGAACTGAGTTCAGTTGTGCTGGAATGGATAGAATGTTACTGGTTTGTGCAGGTCTTAAAAGTGAGGAGGTCTGACACATGCTGCAGCAATTCTGGCAAACGTTCCCTCTCAACCTCTTTTTTTTTTTTTTTAATTTTAAATTTCCTGAGGGTCCTAATTAATAAAGTCAGTAAGAAAAGCAATCACAGTCTATCTGCATCCCTAATGGACTTTCATTAGAAGGGAGGCCAACTTCTTGCCTGTTTCAGATCTTCAGTTTATTGGCCACAATATCAGGCTTGGATCTGAAGCCTTTTTTCTTTCAGGATTTCTGTAATAATTATTTCCTTGCCAGACAAGCCCATTTTCTAAATTTCATACTGAGCTAGCCTCTCTAAAATAACCTTTTCTTCAGGTTCAGGAGTCTTGAATTCCAACCAAACATCTAGCTTCTTATTGAAAACATCTGTGAGAAGCACACACACACATAAGTGAACGAATAAATAAATAAATAAATAAATAAAAGCAATATATTTACACAAAATACCTTCTATACATACCTATAAAATAGCAATTAATCAGCAGAGGTCAAGTACAACCTTGAGGTTGTCTCTGTGAGAATGGCTTATTTAAAACCTCCCGATGATTAAAATATAAGAAATACCTAGTTCTTACTTTGGCATTTGTTCAAGTAGACTTAAAAACCTTTTCAAGGTTGTAAACTTGACTAGCTGTATTTTACAGATGGGAGGAGAAGGAAGCAACTTCACTTCACTGAAGAAACCAATAGTAAAGTCACATTTAGAAATTCAGGCCTCCAGGCTTCCTGTCAGTACTCTCTATATCCCACTTACAGTCAAATAACATAAAATGAAAGTTGTCTCAATGCCTGTTCTAGATGAAATATTATTAGGGTCATAGATTTACAGAGGTTTGTGTCCTTTGACTTTTAAACGCAAGTGTCACAATTTGTTCTAGGTGCATATTATAATAGCAGTAACACTAAAACATGGGAAATAGGTAGAAATAGATGGTGGTTGTGGCAAAGACATTTGGGTGGAAGATTTGGGCTCTTGTTCTCACTTTGTTAAGCATCAAAAGACTTGAAAATCAGCACAGAAGAAAATGTGGTGACCAATACTTTCCTAATAAGACTATATGACATTCCTGACTAATTCTAATATGAAAGAGAGAGGTCTTCACATTCAATGTTTTCCAGCAGACCTTATCTGAATTAGTGTTCAATTTAAGTTCAGTCATTGTTTTGAGAATGAAGAGTGCATATAAGGACACTCCTGCCCCAAAACTAAGCAGTAAAGAAGTGAACGCTATCAGATGGGATAAAATATTAGATGTTAATCTTGTAATCAGGCTGGGTTCTCAACATAAATTGAACAAGTCACATTCAGAGTATCAGCCACAACACAGCACACAGCCAATTGTTGGCAGCCTGTTGGGCTGCATCTCTCGAGAATAAGATCAAGTACCCAGAATCAAAAGGGAGAGAAAGATAATTTGCTATGGAAGTCTTAAAACTGTATTCAATTTAGGCTCCGCTTAACCTCCAGGACCTTTATGAAGACAAGAGGCACAGAAAGTCAGAAAGGAGTGAACAAAGATAGATGGGAAAGGAAGGATAACTAGGTCAAAATAGGAGACAAGAGAAAATGACTAGGGTATTAGAAAGTATAAAGTAGAGGAAGGATGGCACAAGGGAGAGAGAGGACCATTTTGTGCTAGGGCAGACGTGGAAGGAATCATCTTTCAGAAGTTTTTCATCCAGCAGTATCTAAGCCAGGTACCTTCCTCATCCCATTTTGTCTGTTGCTCGTGCACCCCTCATGTGCTCTTCATATGGTAGTGTAGCAAGATACAGAAGGTAGTATATTTTGCCTAAAGAAATCTTTTTTTTTTTTTTTTTTTTTTGCAGGGCTGAGACATTAGTTTGCCCCATGCTGCAAGCCAGGCACCGGGAGCTGCAGCCATGGCAGGTCTATGAACCATGCAGGGATATGGGCTCAGTGTGGGCTCTGTGCGGGAGTGACAGTGAGTCAGGGCTCTCGTAGCAGCAGGATGCTGGGGCAGTTCTCAGAGGCACAACCCAGAAGTGGAAAGAAAACAGAAACTGGCTGCTATGTGAGCCATTCAGGGTGTCCATCCATACCTGTGCTGTGTCGTTTCTTGCAGCTCAGGTGCTGTCATAGTTCAAACCATCTTCATTACTTTGCCATTTTCCTCTGGATGGACCATTTAAAAAAATTAAAAAATCTGCTTTTTGAGACAAGACAAGAACATACAGTATTTAAGGTCACTGTATTTAAAAGCTCCATTTTCATTATTGTTCTCTTTTAGTACTCTGAATTCTTCAGACCTTAATAACTTTGTTGGGCTTTTCGACTACTGTTGTACACTGAACAAGTGGTTTTGTTGAACTGTCCAAAATACTTTCCACATCTTTTTCTTTGAATAGGTGCACTTAATTTAGAACCCATTTATACATAGAGGTAATTCACCTTATTTCATACAATGTGCATTGCCTCTTGTCTACACTGAATTTTATCTGTTGAGCTTCTTAAACACATAACTTTGTCCAGCTTCTCTGAAGTTCCCCCTGGCCTTCTCTAATCTTGAGTAACCTGTGTCATTTTGACTGTAAGTTTTAAAGGTTCCATTAATACTTTAAATAGTTTTTAATTTTTTGTTTTGTTTTGGGATGCGCAAGGCAGTATCAGAGGTACATTGAGAATACCTTTGTTCAGCAGAGCTGCAGTAATTGCTTCTGTCTCTTGTAGCTTGAGGAAAGTGAAATAAAGTGAAAATACCCATTCATAACAAGAAAATGTAAAGTCAAATAGGCACAAAGTTTTTAATATTTAATTTTCCACATTATAAAGTAGACTTCTTCTTTGCCTCCCCATAAATACAGAAATGGATAGGATTAATTAAACATTAAACCATTAATCTTCCTAAAAGAAAAGTCCTTGTTGGTCATGTTTAATATAATTTATTCCGAAGGTGATCTTCCCCCTATCTGAATTTCCACCATCATTGGTTTAAAAATAATTAATAATAAATAAATAAATATTTTGTTAACATATTGTTCCTATCTTTTTACTGGAGCAGAAGGAGTATTATTTGGTAAATCTTCTTTTAATTAAATAATTAACTGGAGGACTGATTGCACAATGGAAATGTGTGACATTCAGTGCAGCCACTGATTTAGAAATGAGACAGTGAGTCTGTGGAGAAAAAAGGGTTTCTAGGCCCATAGGCTCTGGGGAAGAAGCATATTTACTTTCTAGGCTGTTTGCCTTCTAGAAAAGTAGGAGGAGCAGGGAATGAAGCCAACAGAATGGGGCCACTAGCATTTTTAGCTGATTATATGCAACATCAAGAAGGTACTATTTGTATCTGTGGGATATTACTATCGGCTGACAGAAACAGGAAGCAGGAAACATATGAAGTAAACTCAACAAAGCAAAAATATGCCATCAAGGAAGAAAATATACACCATAGAACTGCTTTTATATATATATATATATATAAAAGTAAGTCATGCTTGCTTACTTAAGGATTCCATTCTGTAACCATGAGCATATGAACATAACTATTGCATTGGCAGTATGTATTCTTTAATTTATCTCTATTCCTAGCTTTGTTACTTTGTTGAATATGTTGGGGCTAAATGGATATTACATTATAAATGTAATAGCACTAAGCAAAAATAATAGTTACTAACATATTTTAAAAATATAATGGGAAGAAATAAATAGTCTTTATAGACCTTTTATAGCCATATAAAATGGGGGAGGGGGAGGGGGAGGAGGAGGGGGGGGGAAGGGAAATGAGAGCAGGATATATGTCCGTATAGTGTATTTCCTAATGTGATATTGGCAAATAATGAATTGTCAGGAACTCTCTGAACATGGGGAGATAGGAAACTTTAAGAAACAGTCTGAATATTTTTACCTATTTTGAGACTCCCTTTATTCCTCCGTGGACAGAAAAGGAATTCTAATCCATTAACTCAGACTTTACCTACTCTCTTTTGAGCAATAACTCTACAATTTGTAGCATTTTCTTTTAATCTCACAATGGTATATTTACTATCTTAGTTCATAGGTTAACGGCACAATGAGTCCCAAAGGAGGAGAAGGGAGACCTATTGTTACTCAGATGCAGAAGATCTTCTCACAGCAACATCTATCAGTATCTTTCTAAAAGGAAACCAAAAGAAGAGTGGACAAATGATACAAAGTCAGGATGCAAATGTCAGTGGGAGAGGAAGTGAATATGAGACTGTGGCCCAGTCAGTGCTATGAGTACAAAAATTCAATCTAAGGTAGGGCCTTTCTACCTCCCGACTGCCATAACTTTGATTAACCTTGCAGTGTTTCAGCACAGGGTCATGCTATCCCGTTGACACTTTTCCTTTGAGATGTCAGTCACATTTCAATGACTTCCAGTGTGGGCTTGTAAGTTCTGTCTCTTCATTGACTTTGAATGAGACAGGTTGCTTATGAATGCAGCTTGGAGTGTCACTCAGATATTCTTGCATTGTGTTATCTTTGATTGACATGTCTGGAGTGGTGGAAAAATTCAGGGTATCTAACTGCCCCTGTTTTGACAGTGAGGACCCTCATTTTTCTTTCTTTTTATTATCATTATTTTTTTTAATTCTTGAGACTCTTGCCCTTCTGAAGATAATAAAATTTGGTATTGAGTTTCTTTTTTATTTTTTTTCTTTTGTATTAACAAGCACAGAAGAGTCCTGTCCTGCAGATGTAGCAACTTAGCACAGGTTTTCACAGCATGAAAAGTGTAAGCTTTACTAATGGAAGATAATATGTTAATGATAACAGAGAAAGTATAGGTTCAGAAAAGGACATAAAAGAAATTCCTTTTGGTTCAAGGTAGATTTATTTTATGTCTGTCTTGTGTAATTCGTAAGGGTTAGGTCCAAAGCTCTTTTAAAAGGACCAGAAAGAAGGGGGAAAAAAATCTAGTTTTCTAGTGTTATTAGCAACATAAACTGTAGCTGCTTTTGTGGAAGTTTCACTATGTAGTAGAATGCTGTGTCCCAGAACAGTGATTGTTCCAAGGCAGTGTTATTCAATAAGCTGATTTATAACATATGACTCCAGTTATAATCCAAGAGTTGCTCCATTTATTTTAAACAAAATAAATATTTCTCTGCTGTATCCACTTGAAGTTTATAATCTTGTTTTCAGGAGTGCCCCGGCTCACGTAACAGACTTACCCCCCTTCCAATGCTAACAGAAAATTCAGGGTCTGTGGTGGAGGATAGGAAAACTGTAATATAAAATAGTTCATATTTGTTTCATGGTATTTCATAAATCTGGTTCCCAGGCAGATTTTTTTTTTTTTTTTTTAGCTACTACTATAGCTTTCTTGCTCAGCTGAATGAAAAGCAGTATACAAAAAACAGTTACTGCTGGAAACCAGATGCAAAACATTAGCAAACAGAAACTTCTTTAATAAGCATAATCTGTAGTCAGTGAAAGGCAAAGACATCATTAACTTCACAACAGAACTTATTTTTCTACTGTAAACCATAGAGGAAGCAGTCATGCTGAGATGCAAATAAAGAACCAAGGGCTGTATCCTGAGCAATGCCGTGCTAAACTTTTGCATGTATGTCCATCTGTGAGGCTGAATCCTGAAACTTGATTAGATCTTTAGCCACCCATTCAGTGCAAAGGGAAAGTACTCTGGCGTGGAATCCACAAAATTTACTGTGATGAGTAGAGAGCTACTTAAGTAAGATAATAACAGTGAAAAGGGGATTGGCACATGTTGTCAATCATCATATACAGTTACACCAGCAGGAATAAAAAACAAAAACAACAAAACAAAAAAAAATCATAGCTCATAGTCTCATGGCTACAGCACTTGGCAATGGGAGTTGGAATACTCTTGAAAGGCAATTGAAATTAATCCTCTCAAAAGTTACATGAGTGCTTGAACTACTGGATGAGTGGGACCAGTGGTTCTTTCAGCAGACAGTTTTTTTTTAAGTGGTACTTACAGTGGTACTTTGTAGAAACCTCAATTTGCTACAGGTGCACAAGAGTGCCTATAAGATCAAGCCCTCAAAAAAAGGAGGCAGAAGAACATCTAGCTTATTGATCCTGATATGGCTTAAGTCTGCTCTAGGTATGAAACTCTTTATCTCTGTTGAAACTTAGACTCTTCCTTATGTGTGCAGAAGCAGGACCTTAGATGTGTGAAAATCTTTAGTGTACAAAGTGTGGAGAGTCTGACCTTGGCATTGCCAGATGCCCATCCAGCTCTCTCATTCCCCCTCCTCAACAGGTCAGGGGAGAAAATAAGATGAAAAATATTGTGGGTGGAGATAAAGCTAGCGAGATCACTTACCAATCATTTTCAAGGCCAAAAAAGACTTAACTTGGAGAAAAATAATTTACTGTCAACTAAAATAAAGTTGGATGGTGAAAAACAAAAACGAATTAAAACACAAGCTTTCTCCCATGCCCAAACAGTGCAGGAGGGGATGGGGAACAGGGGCTTGGGGTTGCGTAGAGTACCTCCTCCTCTTCCACTTCCTCCACCTCCTCCTCCTCCTCCTCCTCCTCCTCCTCCTCCTCCTCCTCCTCCTCCTCCTCCTCCTCCCTTCTCCTACTCTTTTTCTTTCTCCTTCTGCTAACTTTGGGGTTTGCAGGGCTGTTTCTCACACTTTTTTTTTTTTCTTTTTTCCCCTCTCTCCTCTCTTGTCTGGTTTTGCCCTTTCTTAAAAATGCTTTCACCAAGGTGATGGCTGCTGGGCCTAGTTGTGTCCTGTGGTGGGGCCATTGGAGCTGGAAGGAACCAGTTGTGTCTGTCACAGGGCAGCCCCAGCCTCCTCCTCACAGAGGACCCCTGGAATCCTGCACTGCTAAAACATGGGTGCCTAACCCCAATACACTAGGATGTGGCACATGAGAAATTTAGCTTGATTCACAGATATGGTAGCAACAGAATTTTCAGGATTGATATTTTAGGTAGCCATGAAAAATCATCTGTGTTCCATCTTGGTATCAGGAGAATCCCAGGTTGAATTTGTAAGAAATAAGGAAACATTTTTTTCTTGCCTTTAACTTACTATAAGATGTCAGACTAATCATTTAACAATTCTATTCAGTAGTTCCTCTTCCCTTTCTCTCTATATTTTCTCTAATGCCAGTCACCAAAAGTTTATGAATCCCAATTAATGTTTGTAGTAGCTTTAAGAACTTTGGCAGAACCAGTCAGTTCAAATCTGTGCAAAAACTAGTGCTTCAGTTGGAAACTTTACCTTCTTCTTCTAATGCACATTGCAAGCAGATATTAGATTTTATTATGTGGCACACAATACCAATATTAAGTTTACTATGCTTTTTCTGTTTCTAGCTTATACACAAAGAAAATGAAAGCTGATCTATGAAAATCTAATGAGTACATGTATACATTAGTCCATTGGCTGTGAAAAACAGATGGGTGCATTTCTAAAAAACGAGATGCCTTTGCTAGTAATAATTTTTATGCTAGTAATAATTTTAATTATTATGATTTTTAAATTTCATTTCCATTAGTAGTTACACATAATTCTTAACACTCTGATACCTCTTCAAATGATTTTGAGAGTGTTGACATGTTTTCCTCAAAGGTAGAGGTTTCTAATACCTTGTAAGTAGTTTCTTTTTATTCAATTATTTGTATATAATATATTACATATAACACTAGTGCAAAATATGTGTATATGTGTACATATATATATATATATGATATATATAGTATATGTATATCATTATTCTGTCAATGGCAACATAATGGCCGCCCTAGTGATAGGAGCTAATATGCTCAAGAAGAGACCTTTTTAAAACATACTGAAACTCCATGTGATACTGACTTCATTCTTCATTCACCTATCTTGAAATCTAGCAGAGCCGAAAGAAAAAAAATCGTATTTCCCAGTGGACAGTCATGAGCAAAAAGACAGAAAGCTGTGACATGACTTGAGATATCACACTGGGGGGTCATTGTCTAACTGCAGAGCTCTGTATATTATCACAATAAATGGCTGTGGAAAGTCTTTTAGTTATCTAGAAGAGGTGTTCAGAACCAATTTTCTAATGTATGAGTCTAATATGTGCTTTAATATTAGATGTCTACTGAACTATTTCTCCTGATCTCAGTGCCCGTATTTTTATGCAGTTACTGACGAGGTTTAAGGTGGGTAAAATTAAGCAGGCAGGATCTCTCTTTGGGTCTGTGAAGGTGTGTAACTTCTCTTCATTGCTTAGCTAAGTTGCTCATAAAAGCAACTTAACATAATTTAGAAAGTTTGCTTTGCCAAATACTCATGATATAGGTATAAATAAGTTATTAAGTTAGATAGGCTGAGTGCTAAGGGTATATGGATTACATTTACCTAGAGTAGTCAAATATGCAGTGAATACTAAGCAGGGAAAAAGCTAAAGGAGGGACTAGATTTCTGTATTCATCTGTGAGTGGGAATAAAAATTTGCACTTTTTATTAGTCAAAATTTGCTAGGACACCAACCTCTTAGAATTGTACAATTTCACCAGGAGATTTAGTGAGTTTCAGGGTGAATAGAAGAAAGATGTTAGAAGGCAGCCAGTACTTTTTGTTCTTTGCAGCTCTCTACTTTCTACCAGTCTGACTGAATCTACCTAAATGACTAAATGACTGTGTTTCAGCCATCCCTGTTGGGAGATCTTCTTCATAATCTGACAGACTTGGTGTCATTAGGAAGTCTTCCCTAATATTTTGCCAGCAGGGCTCTACTGAAGCTTTTAGGGTAGTGCTATAGATGTGGAACTGTTGAACCATGCAACATGCAAACAGTGGCAAGGTGGTATGTCTTTCTGGGATAATGACAACAAACACTTCCTGATGACTTTGGAAATAAGTGGATAGAAATAATTATTTTATTTTTGTTTTATTCTACATGACTGTATTCAAGTGCTCTTTGACCACCGGATATTATCTCTGAGTTGGTGGCTCTGGAACACTCACCTACTTTCTCAAAGACCGTCTGTTTGTCCTTCTCTTTTGAATACAGCCATGCTGCAGTGGTGAAATATTAGTGTTACTATTAAGTTTAGATTTTCTTAGTTTAATTCCACTTTGCTTCACTGTATAGGGTATATACATCATACATGAATGTCTCCCTGAAAAGGTGGGAAACACTCATCATTTTGATTCCCATCAAGCAAAATGGGTTCAGCCCAATTTGTCCCAGTTCAGAGTATGTGCCCTACCCTGATAGATGGAGCAGCAACAACTATTTGAGTGCAGTGCCAGATTTATTAGGTGTGATCCAGAAGTGCTGATTATCAAAACCCTGTCAAGCCCCCTTTATAGATTTAGATGGAGTAGAGAAGGAGGCATGCATTTCTGAGAAAGCAGAAGAATGGATTTAATGCTCAGATTAGACATATGACCGAGTTTCACAGGCTTTATGGTTGCTTCACATCCTCTGCACTGAAGTAGCTGACTGTGTGAGTACTCCTAGCCAGTGGTAGAGTGTAATTAGACATGATCCATTGATGTAGCTCAGCTCATGTGTGGTATGTCTCTGTACCAAGGTCATTTGAGTATGTGTCTAAGACAACTTAGATAAGCAAAAAGTAGTGATTTGAAACAGAAGGATGGGCTATTTACGTTAGGTGTTTAGAAAAACTTTTCAGTGGCAAAGATAGTTAAACATCAGAACTGTTTTGTGATACTGCTGTCACTGCAGATCTGGAAGACATGAGCGTATTACAGATAGGAAGAATTGCTTTCTTATGGGTGGAGGCAACTTTCAGTGCTAGGATTTAAGAAAAAACAAAACAAAACAAAACAAAACAAAAACACACACACAAAAAAAACTTGCTTGCCCTAAGCCATTTAGCAGCAGTTTTATCAAAAGTCTGTGTTTGAGGAGGGTACCTAGTCTTGGTTTCTCAAATCCTGCTGTTCATTTGAACAGAATATTTAGTCCACAGTTTTTGTTTATGATTTTTTTTAATCTCTCTGACGATGTTTATATTTCTATCCTATATACACATAGCTCCTTCTGAGTTCTATTTGTTACTTGGACTTTTCCTATGCAAATTCTGAGCTAGGCTAGATTTGCTAAAATTGTGGTTGCACAAAGAACAATGAAGACAAGATATGTCTTCATATAATCTTCAAGCGTAATAAAATTATTTGCCTTCAATATTTAAAAAATGTAGGAGAAAGTATATTTTCCGTATTATAAGCTGCAGCTGTCATTCCTGCATCTTTATGCACATGTGCCTCTGGAGAAAATAGCTGTGAGGAAGCTATTCACTTCCACTTCCTTGTGGAAGTCCCTGTTCTGGGTGGAGTGTCATTGCCACAGTCACTCCTTGCATGATTCTAGCCATGAATGTACTTTGTGGCAAATAGTCTTAATTTCAACAGCATGTGCTTTTTATTAATTTTACTTCATTGTGTATTTTCACTTTAATTTCATTTGAGCTTTATTTTCCTACAGAAAAGTTATACAGAAACTAGAAAATAAATTAAAAAGAATCTCTGACACACTAGGAGACACACAGCTCAATAACTCATTAAGGTTTAGAGATGCTTATTACATATATTCTCAATTTTCATTCACAACATGCGAAGTGCAAACTCTCCATCTCTCTTTTGACTGTGCACTGTTGGTAAAATGGATTACATTTTTTCCTTGCACAGGATATATTGACTATTAAGATCTATGAAAATAAACACAAAAAAAAATCTAATGAAATGTTATAGTATAGAATAAGTAGTTGCTTTTAATGCTTAATAAGTAGTTGCTTTTAATTAATGCTGTTTGAGCTGCATTGATTGTACAAGTTACAGAGTTTAATATTTTTGGAGGAAAAAAATAGGAATTTGCTTGAATTATTCATGTTTTGAAAATGGCCTGTATGACCGCTATTTTCATAACTCATTTTTACTGCAAGTTTAACACATACCAAAACTCCCACTGAATTGAGAAATTAGGATAGTTATGATTTTAGCTAAAGTATTTTCATGCTTTCTTTTAAAGAAAAATATTCCTTATTGTTAATATACCGCACAATGCCATGATTGGGAAAATGCAGACCTATGAAATCATGTAATGTTTTCCTTCAATTGAGTAGGCTATAACAATTTATCCTTTTTAGCATGAACTAGATAGCTCTTAAAAGATTTTTAATCTCCCTTTCTCTCCAGTGCAGGAAAAACCTAGACCCCACAAAAATGACTCTTTCATAACAGATGATGTGGAAACCAACAACAAAAGGAACAGTATTAAGCCTGGGGTACTTTTTCTGATTTTGGTCTGTAGGAGGGGAGAAACAGAAAATAAAGCTATCCTCTCACTATTGTCTTTATTCTCCCTCTTACGACCACATGGAAATCAATTGATAAAGGGTCTTGTGCACCTTGGATGCAAAAAAGGAGTAAGAATTGAGGAGCAGGATTTTTGTCTTCAGGGCCCCAAGTTGCCTGTGCATGCAGATTAGCTTGGATCTTGGTTCATGTTTCTCACAGTCTGAATCCTAACACAGTTAGCAGCTGGAACCCTAATATCCTCCTCAGAAGATATTAAGCTAGATCCATATTTATTCAGCACCTTTTCAGGAATCAAATTTATGCAATCAAATAGGAAAATTTACTTGCAGCTTGCTGCTCCTCTATTACAGCAGCAATGTTTTTGTTCCTGAGTACAGCCAAATTAATAATTTCTTGATATATGCCAGGTTATATTGCTCTTTCCTGACCAAATAAACTAATTTAAATATGTTGCTTGTACTACACTTGGAGGCTGACCCTAGTAAATTGTGGTGACATCCAGAAAATTACTCATTAGGAAAAGGTATTTAGAATAAATGAGCTGTAGATTGAACGAGAAAATGTGCTATAAATCTCATTTTTTATGTGTTTGATTTAATTTACAGTCCCGGTTCTGGTCCATCTTCATCTGGACATTGCTTTATTCTTAAAAGGATTTAGAACAAAATGCACATCCACCTAGCATGGTATTTTGAATATTCTCTTACCTTTGACAGACCCTCAGATTTAAGGAAGCAAGAAAAGCATGTTTGCCCTAATGATTTTTTTTTTATCAGAAGAAAACCATCAATTCCTAATGAAAAACTGCTAAACATAAAAAAAATAAAAGTAAAAAAAAAATTCATGGGCCATATGGCAATTATGCCAAAAGACTGAATTTATTACCAAATAAAACTGTTGGCTTGTGCATTTCACAGTTTTCTCCATTCACAACCAGTGTGTTTTTAGAGGTTTTCTGTAGGGTTAGTTGCCCAGACTTCTGCAAAAAACAACAGTTTGTCCTTATTGCAGTAGGTGTTAGGAAATCAAATCCAACTGGAGCACCGAATGAAATTACAGACTGGTTTTGTCCCAGCTGCATGACACATGCCAAGAGCTGATTTTTCAGTGCAGACATTTAAACAAATGAATACAAAATTGTATTTGTTCTCTTACTGAATGAATTATCCTTATTGTGTTTTTCATATTTCTATGTGCTATTTAATATTTCAGAAAATACTTTTCACTTTCACCTCAGTGAAAATGCTTTTGCACATCACTTTTTCTTTTAATAAGTAGTCCCTTAAAGAACAAAATAACAGCCAATGTAAAGCTCAATTTGATTTTCTAAATCAAATAAAGTAAACTTTGATAACAAATAGATATTTTTGTCTAACAGACTTATTGCATTAGAGCTAGTCAGATAATAACCATAATGACTTACAACAGCTTCACATGTGACCTGTTTCATTGTTGCTGTTGTGCTGTTGTCTTGTCAAATGTCATTATTTAAAAATAAATAAATAAAATGTGGGATTCTGGAGTGGTTCACTCACTAGCAGTACAGAAAATTCCTGTGCAATTTCTTCTAATACACCCTGGTCTCAGAGAGCCTTCTAATGAATACTCACATCTCAATATGATTTTTAATGTTTAAAAATATGTGTTTAATATCTGAACTTTTTTTTTTGCCATCAATTTACTTTATTATCTACAATTTTAATTAGGTCATATTATGGAAAGTATTTCCCTTCTTCCTCCCCCTCTCACCTACTGCAGCTATTCATCTATGAAAGTGGACATTTGCATTATCACCTCTGATCAGATTTCTTCTCTGTGAGTCTGTGATGCAGTTACCATGCATTTAGCATGCATATTTAGGCAACATTTGTACAGACCTTTTTATGTAGCTTGCATTCAAATTGTAAAATGACTTTTTTTTTTTTTTTTTGGTGCAAGCATCTACTAAATGAACTTTCTTGGTGTGTTCAGCAGTGCTTACTACATTCAAATTTTATTGCCAAAAAGGGTGAAGGGATAAATTTGAAGACCTGTGATCCCCTCACTTCCACTTGGCCACGCAGTGTGACTCTCACAATTAAGTTGGCAGAGATCCTTGAGATGTGAAAGGGAATCCTTTAGCAAGGACAATGGTGTTTTTATTTGGCAGTAAGAAAAGATGCAAGGGAATACAATTAAGCTCCATACTCTTGCACTGAATGGCTTAATTCAGCTATGCTCGTTCACCAATATTTCACTCGTGTTGCTGTGATTGGAATGGAAGGGAATACAGGAAAATTAAACCACAGAAGCTCTCTTCACAGGGACAACTTACTTATCTATAACCTGTCAAATTCACCAACAGCTAACATCAGTATATTAAACTGTTTCTGAACATATTCATACAGCTTGTTTGGCAGATCAGTTCTGTGTATGGAACTAATCTTTGACTCTCTTCCGTCTCTCTTGGCCTCTCCTGATTTGCCTTCTTTGGCATCTAATGTAAAGGAAATAGTATAATGTGAATTTGTGAACGATAGTTTCAGCAAGTTCATGCTGATATAGAATTTCCCTGAGAGGCAACATTAATAATGGGTTGGCACAACACATTTGCTGGAGTGGATTTGATGCCTTGATTGAGTTTCCGTGGTGCGTTTGTTGTTGCTTTGGGGAACGTGCGGATATTGGGTTCAACAGACCATAGAATTTTGAATTAACCTCTCTTTTTCTCTTCATGAATATAATGGCTTCACAATCTGTTCTTGCCTGGCCTTTTATTTAAGAGAAAGAAGAGAAGCTTTAATTTAAAAAAAAAAAAGCCATTTTTGAGTGCATTGTGGGGAAAAATAAATATACATAAGAAAACGTTGACTCATAAGAATCTCTTAGGCTACTTTCCCTCAAGAGCATCCTACACTGATTCACTATAAAATATTCAGTTCAGCCCTGAAGTGTAAAAGACGAAAACCATTAGCCCTAAGTTCAGAAATGGCAGCTTCAGTTACACACTTTGTTTTGGAGAAGCCTGTGATGAATTTGAGAGACTCCTGGATGATTTTCAAGAGTCCTGTTAAACCCTGTCAGCGGTCTCATTTTAGGTAAATATCTCTTTTTCTTGCAGTTGTAATTGAATAATGCAATTTTACAAGAAAAATTGGGGGGGGGAGGAAAAGATATATATATATATATTTTTTTTCTTCATTCCCTGCTGCTGTGTTCAAATAATCTTCTGTTTGTTTTTTTAGTCAACTAGAAATTTGCTATGAGGGTCTCAAAACACCAGAGGAACAATCTGATCTTTGCCTTATTTCCAAATCCAAAGATTTTTGTGTGTGTGAGCTACACATTCAAATGGGGGAGAGGATAGTGGGTAACAGAAAACAATAATTAGAGGCTATATCTGTATTGCAAGGTGAAAAATGTGCTCAGGGTTAACTTAAGGGAAAGCTGATATAAAAATACTAATACGATGATTTGTAAACTGAGGTATAGAGTGAGCTTGAAATCTGTGTTATTTTAAAATGACATACCTGCCAAAGTACGTAACCTTCCTTACATACTCCTACTCCTACTCCTTAGGTTGTTACATTACAAAGAATGTAAAGCATTACATTTGCTCTATCTTCAATATTTCAACATATGTTTACTCTTTACGACCTGTTCGTTTATCAAGAAACATATTTGTTATTTTAATTCACTAGGCGTCTACTTCAGATCAATCTCATATTATTTTGGTTGTTCATCTCACAAGCATATGTTTATATCTAAGCTTTTAATTCAAAACAATAATCAAAAATAGTCTGGAAAAATATGATTACTAAAGGTTTTGGTTTTATTTTAGAGGAAACATGATATGAACTGTTTTTTCAAGTTTACTAATTTTACCTTATCTTAACAGCAATCTATTGATATATTCCTGAACGCTCTTTCTAAGTAAGTGCTGGCCATGATTACAAAAATGAATAAAGCTATTGCATACTTTAGCAATTTGTTTCCTGAGATCCTTGTTCAAAGTTGTATAGGTTTTAGAAAGCAAATTAATTTTGAGAAAGTTAAATTAACCCTAGGGAAAGTCTGTCTGTATTTCAGACTTGCAGTAAATAATTTATGTGGAATTTATTTGCTTTAGGAATTAGCTCAACAGATACTGACCATCCTTTAGCTCTTAAGATAAGAGTGTTTAAGGCTTTAAATGTTTCCATTTCCTGACAGACACACCAAAAAGTGTGAATTTCTTCCTTTTGATTATAATTCACTACAGCAATCAAAAAAAAAAAAAAAAAAAGGCTTTTCATAGGTTATCGTATGAAAGGGGAATTTTTTTATTTTTCAAATTTTCTTGTTCTCACTATTTTAGCTCCATGTTTGCTAACAACAAGAAACACAAGCTTTAAGTGCATAAAGCACAGGGTGAAGCTTGAAAGCCTGAAGGAGTAGGGGGCACTGTTGTTTTATTGTCAACTGACTTAACATTATGATGGAAACACAGAATTGTAAAATCATATAATAGTTTGGGTTGGAAGGAACCTTAAAGATCATCTAGTTCCAAAACCCCTTGCCATGGGCAGGGACACCTTCCACTAGACCAGTTCACTCAAAGTCCCATTCAACTGGCCTTGATGGGATGGGGCATTCACAACTTCTCTTGGCAACCTGTTCCAGTGCCTCATGACTGTCATGGTGAAGAATTTCTTTCTAATAGCTAAGCTAAATCTACCCTCTTCTAGTTTAAAGCCATTGCACACTCCCTGAAAAAAAGTCCCTCTCCAGCTTTCTTGCAGGCCCCCTGTAGGTACTGGAAGGCTGCTATAAGGTCTCCCCAGAGCATGCTCTTCTCTAGACTGAACATCCCCATCTCTCTCAGCTTTTCTTCATAGGAGAGGTGCTCCAACCCTCTGATCATCTTTGTGGCCCTCCTCTGGACTGGTTCTAATAGGTCCTTGTGCTGGGGGCCCCAAAGCTGAATGCAGTGCTCCAGGTGGGATCTCATGAGAGCAAAGTAGAGAGCTATCACCTCCCTCTTGCTGGACACACTTCTTTCCATGCAGCCCAAGATACGGTTGGCTTTCTGGGCTGCAAATGCACATTGCTGGCTTTTGTTGGGTTTTCATCCACCAACACCTCCAAGTCCTTTTCCTCAGGGCTGCTCTCCATCCATCCTCCACCCAGCCTGTATTTGCGCTTGGGATTGCCCCAACCCAGGTCCAGGACCTTGTACTTTGGCCTGTCAGATGTTGGCTTATGAGATGAACAACCACGCATTCCTGTTCTTTTTGCTCTTGCCTTTGCTTATTCCATCTCCACAGATAAGAGTTAAAATTGGTTAATAAATGACTAGTGCCCGTTGCTCTAAGGTGGGTACAGAGAACTGAGAATCCCAGTAATGCTGTAAAGTGATACGAAGCATTTCTTTAAAACTGTTCTTCCCACTATTTTTATCTCTACTGGGCTTAACTGTAAAAGTGACAGAGGGAAATTTTAGCAGAAGTTGTCATGATGTTGCCAAGTCCACACAACTGTACTTGATTTGGAAATCCAGCTTCTTGCATGGCATGAAATGTGGGCAGTTTTGGTATCAAATCGGTCTGCTTTTTACATGCAAATAAAAAGCACTTAGCTTGTTACCATATGGAACAAAAGTAATTACTAAGGATGAAAGGCAAAACAAGACAATTAACATGCTTGTTGTTTGTCAAGAAGCAACCTTCTACATCTCAGAATGCTGTAATTCAGGTCTCATGATGAGGGTTTGTGGGAATGCACCAGAAGTAGTGATTTGAAAGATTTATTCACTTATTGCAGTGACAAATGCAATGGAAACCTGTTCAGAGACTTGCTTTATACTCAATTGCTTCTTATAACTGATTCATTTATCAGATATTTGACTAGGAGGAACTCAGTGTAACATTATATTGATGTAAATCAGTGCAGAACGAAATATGTTGAATTTCATGGGCTTGCCTGTACAGCAGAACTGATTATCTCTGTATCTTAAATATCAGGCATTTTCTTTGATAGGGTTTGCCACCTGTTGAATTCAATCTTTTTGTAGTTGTCTTTCTTATGAAACGGTAATTTCTAAATAAAGGTATTATTAATTATTAATTTATACATAAATATAGGGAAATTTTGTATATATGAAAACACTGTAACACAGGAAATTGCTCATGATTTCCTGTCTTCTCTCATTTGATTTGGGTCAAGGTTACAAGAGGAGTTATCATTTTTCTGTGTCAGAATATTAAAAAGTGAGTATGTTTTAGAGCATATTTTCATGTTCTGTGATCTAGCTTCAGTAAGACCAGTTCTTCTATACAACATAACTCCAGTTTAGAGGCATATTCTTCCTTCACTTGTTTTCTTATTCAGAGAAGCTTCAGTTCTTAAAACTGTAAAGAAAATGGTTTCAACAAAAGTCCCAGAAGAAGAGTCTGTAACTGGCCAAACAGAGAGAATAGGTTAGCAGTCTGCAGTCCCCATGGTCCATATTAGGTACTTTAATTTTACCAAATACGCAACTCTATGAGCATTAGGGACCCTGTTAAATCCTTAGCCACCACAGGGTCTCCAATCTTGAGTGAAAAATTCCTTAATGTGACATGACATTCTCTTGTATCTGAGTTGCAGTCTATCCATTTCCCCACGCTCAGGAAATACCCTGGCATTTTCTCCACCTTCCCTGATATGTTGATTCCTCTTCATGGCTTGATGAACTGGATAGGGAATCTAGGGAGAATGAGAAATATGGAATACAGTGTATGTCTTTATCTATTTCAGCAATCTCCATTCATAGGATTTATGGTTATTTTTTTCTGAATAATCCCTTCTAATTTGGCGGTCATGACTACACAAGCAATGTGTATAGACATGACTAGGCTATTTTAGTCTAATTTCATTTTCTTGCCACAATATTTTTCTTTAAAGTAATGTTTCCACAATATTCTCCAGTGAATGCTTCATGTATATAAAAATAAGAAGATGGAAAATTACAAGACAAAAAATGGTCTTTTTTTGAGCCTTTCTTACCCAGGAGAACATTTAATAATTTTTATGGAGCATATTCATAAAATATTGTCTACTGTATGTGAAATGATTGAAATATCCTGAAAATATACACTATGTGCTTCTTAAAATAAAAATTAAGAATGCATGGTTATATATGTATATATCTACTTATTACTTACACAGTTATTATAATACAGGAGTTACGATGAGAAAGTGAAGCCAGAGAGGTTAGGATACACACACACACACACAAAAAAAAGTTGACCAGGGTGGTGTAAGTGCTGACTTACTAGTTGCCAACAGAACTACATTAAATGTTTTAATCGACCCACATGACATAGCAGCAACTTGTCCAAGAGGGCTGTGTTTTTGTTTTGTACTGCAAAGACAGCAGCCTTAATTAAGATGTGTGATGACTTTAACTGAATTTTTCTTCATTTAGTCAAAGCCTTTAAATTTCTTAACAGTGCTGTTTATAGTATGCTGATTTGAGTTAATTTTACTACACCAGATGATACACTGATTTAGAAATGCATGTAATAGTCCAATTTTGAATGGAGGGAGACCCTTTCTTGGTTTATTCTTGTAGGCACATATTGTCTGCTCTGACCTGCAATTCATGTAATAATTCATTTTTAATGCTGGCACAGGTGTCCTTTTGAATTTAAGTATGCTTTCCCTACATATTGTCTGGTATAATTTTTTTTTCTGATGTATGGCTCATTATCACATCGTTCTGTGTGTGCAAGTATTTTTATAACATCAGCTTTTGTAGCTGTTTCTAGTCCCATAGTTGAATTTCCTATTCTCATTTCTGAGTTTTATATTCAAACTGTATGCATGAGCTTTAAAATACCATATTCAAATCACTCTTTCAATTTGTCAGTGAAATTTGAATCTGTCTGAACCTGATTTATTCTCCAGCCCAAAAACAAATGATCTGATCAAGTAACAGTTGAGAAAAATAGCAAAGAATTACAGAGTTCCCTGTCATTTCAGATCTAGATAGTTACCTATGGCATTACAATGGTGAGGGCTTGACTCTGCAGAAATTATTTATAGTAGTTCTTAAACATACGGGTATGTTTTTTAGATTTTCTTTAAAAACTGTTTGTGTTTTTTTTTTCCTCCTCTAAATAGAAATGAAAACAAATCACACACACATACACACGCACACACACACACACAAAAGAGAGGCTAACTCTAATTAAGTCATCACTGACAGATATTTATTTCTTAAAGTCACCCAACTAGGGGAACTCCAAAGGTCACTTAGCAATCTATTCCAGTGTTTCAGTATCCTTCCTTAGTGCTAGAAAGCTTTTCAGCATCTTGCTACAATTTAATTTCATTGCTTCATCATGGCCAAGACATTCCTCTTTAGAGCTACCTTTTATATATTAAAATATTTATATCATCTTCAGCTTCCTCTTGTTTAGATTTAGGAATCTCAGGTTGTTTAATCTCAGATCTTTCCTTGTTGGTCAGATTCCTAGTAGTTCTCCTTTTGACTTTATTGTAGCCCATTGCTGGTTTGTATCTCTTGAGCTGCCCAAAATAGGACAGAAGCAATCCATCTCACGTTTTACCAAAACTAGAGCAAAGCAGAAGTTTTATCTTGTATATCCTGCAGGTAGTTTTAAGGTAGAATTTTTAATATCCAAGGACGATTTATTTTCAGATTGGATCCTTTCAGAACTCCAGATTGGATCCTTTCAGATCTCCGGATCCTCCCTTGAAAAGCCTCTACTTAACTGCACAGATTTTTTCCTTTTAGAATCTGCATTTTAACCTACCTTCCAACACACTGGCAGGCCCAGCTATGTGCCTTCTTTAAATGCAGTATGCAGTATTATTAAAAGTTTTGTTTTTTTTTTAATTATTATATTTAAAAATAATAATTAATAGCATAATCTTGATTGCTCTCTCTCTACAAAGTTATCTAATCCATTTTGTATGCACACTACATTAGCTACTTAAGCAATTTTTCTTTTTCTCTTTTTTGTATGTTTGAGAATTTTCTGTGATGCAAGAACCTTGAGGCTGTGTAAGTGAATGTAAATGGTTTGCAACTCATCTATCCACAAGGTCTGTTACCATTTTGGGGAAAGAAATATCTCAGTTGACATGATTTGTACTTAGAGGATTGACTAATTCTTAACTAATTGATTTTGCCTGTTTCTTACCTCCATTTCATTATTTCCAAGAACTTATAAAGCACGCTGTTCATTTGTTCCAGATTTTTTGTGAGACTTAATAGCTGTCAGTTTTATTACTCCTAAACTCATGCTTTCTTTTTTAAGATATTATGTTTTTATTTTTCCATTTTATTGATACCTTATGTGTCCTTCACAGCCTACTTTTCTAATTGTAACATAGTTTTGAGATGGCTTTACCAGTTGTTGAAATACTCTAGGAGGAAGTTCATCAGGCACATCTGTTCTGAAAAATAATTTACTTAAGTACTTTCCAACCTTTTCTGCCTGTATTTTGAATTGAAATAATTCCTTTTTTTTTTTTTTTGTGTGTGTTAATTATGCTAGTCAACCCCTCATTGTTGACCTTTTAGTTTAGAACTAATGAAAAAAAGGCATTAAACACTTTGATCTTCATAGCGTCATTTGTCAGTAACTTTTCTCTGTTGGACAACAGAACACCACTTTCCATTGTCATTCACTTAGTTTGAATAGATTCAATTAGATCAGTGCAGGATGGGGATTTTTGTAATTATGTTTTATCCTCCCAGTAGGTCAGTTTACATTTCTATTGAAGGGAACTTTCTATTGACCTTACTGTATTCATGTATGTTCCAAATTCAAATTCCTTGTATTCCTGAAATGTTTTATACAAGTAATCATGCATATTATATTAAAAAAACAAAACAGAACAAAACAAAAAAAACATTCAAGCCAAAGCTAGGAAAAGCTGAAGTTCAGAAGCTTGACAGTTTTGTCTTGTGACACATTCTTCACATTATTATTCACACAAAAGTGAACTCTTCAGCGACTGGAAATTACTTTGGCATGATCAGTCAGTCAGAGGATTTGATGGTGTCAACATTCCTGATTCTCTAATTTACTACAGAGGACCTTTATATTCTGGATTTTTTTTTTTTTAACAGATCCAGATATCTTCAATCATAACTGTTCTACTAGGATAGATGAAGATATCGATCACTAGAAACATAAAAGTGTTAAAAACGAACAACAACAACAAAAAAAAATCACAATTTTATCTCTCAGAATGAACTTGAATTGAATCGTCCTTGCCCTCTTGTTTAAATTTCAAAATTTGTTAATATAGTACTTTTAGATTTACTCCTGATATTGTTTAAAAATATATTCAGCAGGAATAATCTCCTATTCTCAGGTATATTCTCAGGTACTTCTCAGGTATACAGACCACAGTGAAGACTTTCTATAGTTGAATTAATGCAGGGCTTTCTACACGTAAATTACTGCAAATATGTTCCTCTTTCTCACTTTGTCTCTTTCTCACTATGTCACTCAAGCAGAATCATCTCAACCATTTTTAAGATTACATGAAAATCTCAGAAATAGAATTTAAAAAACTAAGTGAAATAGAATAAAGTTATAAAATGGTTTTGGTATGACAATACTTTCTGTAACACTTCAGTAGTATCTGTTTGACTTTCTGTAAACAACTGTTCTGTGTGGCATGGTACCACCAGTACAAGATGGCTGAAGATAGTTTAAAACAGTTAGATGAGGATACTTAGGCCATTTTTATGAAGCAAGTCCTTCAAAAATTTCTCTACTGCCTGAAGCAGAATGTGGTTTTAGCATTGCATTTAGCAGTGCAATTTGCAGATGGCCTGTAAAGTGAAGAATGGGAAAGCTGACAACTAGGACAATATACTCCTGGTTGCCTTTGTCTTCAGATGGGACAAGAGCATTGAATTTGAAGATATGGACTCTGTAGCTATTCATATTTACTATTAGTCACTGGAAGGGGAGCTTCCTGACCAGTGGAGACTGGGATTTACAGTGCTGAAAATGCATTAAATCTGCCTTGGGAACTCAGAGAAAGACTCCACAATTATAGAAGAGATTTGTCTTTTTGTGTATATGACAAAACCTCTGTGGAAGAATGCGCTCAAAAGCTGATTTTTTTGCTTACAATATATGTTCTTCAGGATGAATAACTTGAGAGCTTTTTATTGGATATATAAGTAATAGGATGTACAGCATCAGTTACCCATGTAAAATGCTCTGCTATGAGGTCTTTGGAGATTTCAGGATGTTTTCTTGTAAGTAAACAACTTGGAAGAAAAACTTGCCCTTTGTTATAATACAGGTTGTCAGTGATGCCGTGGCTGACAATGCACCATAAGCACTTACAGGCAATTTACTGAAGCTGTGATAACTAAATTTCATGCCAAAGATGTCTAAATTATTTGTGAGATTTTAACAGCCTAAAACACAGCTAAAATATTTTCTAAAGGATTGAAAACATAAGATTCCATTTTGAACTGACAGTAAATTTAGGCTTAGAGGGGAGAAATATTTTTAATTCAGCCATATTTGGATAGCATTATGTTTATTTGTTGTTGTCACCAGGGTGGGGCTTTTTGTTGTTTTTGGATCCCATGAACTGCTTACTGTTGCTTGGTTAGGTATGTCAGGTGCTAACTTGCTGTAGGCAGCACAGAGACCTAAATGAGTGAAATGCTGTTATAGCCTTGGGCACCTAACATCAGTTCTCTTTGTTAGCATCGTACAGGTAATTCTGAGTGTGGATGATACTAATTTATCACAGCCATACGTATCACAAGGATACAATCAGTCTCTCAGCTAAAACCGAAAGAGTAGACAATGTATGCTAGAATATATATGTTGTAGCTTTCATCATTCTGTTTACCAAATGCCATTTTGAATACTTTACAATATTTGCACAACATTGTAGGCAAACAAAGCAAACTAAGTGGTACAGCAACAAAAAATCATTTCTCTTCATGGCTTTGTATTTCAGAAAACATATTGCATTAACCTCTCCATTCTAGTCATTATTATAACATTCTTTTACCATCTTCCAGATTTTTTTTTTTATCATTTCTACTAAATCTAAGAAATGAATGGAGGTAACAGTCCCATCAGCCTTGTGACGACTGGAAACAGTCCACCGTATGTAAGCAAGGTCTCAGATTTTGTTGTTTATATGGGGGCAGTGTGGCATTGCAAGGCCTTTTACAAATCTTCCCAGTTTCTTAAACCTTGCTTCTGTCTTTATTAGACTGAGTTTCATTACCAGTAAAACTCCTGTGCATTCATCTGTTGATTAAATTGCAGGTTTGTGCAAATGCTAAGTAAAGTTTAGCTAATGATGAAACCTGCTGCAGACAGCATGCATTGGCAATCAAAATAAATTACTTGGCAATCAAAATAAAAACTAAGATTTTCTAGGGGTAAGTAACTATTCAGTATGTAGCACAGCATGTGTGTAAACATTGTTCTCTGATTCAGGTACACATTAATTTTAATAACCTGTTTTCTTCCATAATATTTTTTCCTGTTCTACTGTATCTATTCGGTTTATCAATGTTAAGCATTAGGTACTAGGTAATTATTAATATTATTTGTGATAGTAATGATAATATTGTATGCACAAATGTATTGAGTGACCTCAAACAAGATAAAATATTGATTTTTTCCCTTTTAAAAAGAAAGTGGTTGAAGATAAGACTAAACCCCCAACGCATCTCCCCAAACACCTATTTGATTTTATGCAGTATTTTCTTCTTGATAATGCAGTGAAAAACACCATTTTCATGGCCAGATCATTACAAAGAAGATGAGATAAGCCCCACTGGTTCTTTGGTCATTTTTGGAGAGGTGTCTTAGTGGTTTATCAGGAGTCTGGAAATTAACAAGAATCCATTTAGGCCATAGTACCTGGTCCACAACATTTATCTGGGATTTTTAAAGGACTGAAAAGATTGCATCTTCCTCCACCTACAGTCCAGGACCTCTTCACTTAATGTATATCCCCGCAGTAGTTGTTTTACAATGGATTTTTTTTTTTTTTTTAGCTTATCATAGTTCGTTCTCTTGACTGCTTCAGCAAGCTTTTGCATTTCTTCAGTCTTGGTTCAATATTGTAACTTTCCAAGGTAATTCTGAGTAGGAAATAAAATAAACAAAATTGTATGTGCAATTACAGTAGATATTGAATGTGGTATGTTTGGAATTATCAGTGCATAGGTCATCATCTTAAGAAAATGTTATTGTCAAGGGCTAGAATTTAGTGAAGTAAACTTCAACACTTTGAATGGTGAAGCAGTAAGACCTGCTAGTCATATTGAGAAATCTTATTGATTTTATTTTTCTTGGAGAAAAATAGTAATAAAAATGGATTCTAGAATAAATTTAATTTACAGGTTTTTTTCTCTGCTGCATAAAAGCATCCATTTTTAACTGTTAAAAAGCTGGTCTTCTAATCCATATTAGTTAAACAGACACTGTGCTGAAAAAGAAATTGCAGTTAAATTGCTGGCATGATTGTATTTTTATGGAGGTAAAAAGACAGCTAACTGAATTGGAAACAAGAGAACATTTCTTTCTTTCTGCGTTGATACAGAGGACTCATTAAATCTCATATCAGGCTTGCAGGCACTACAGAGGTACAGACATCTCAGAGATCTTCAACCTCTTAGGAACTTTGGAAGTTAATGAGCCATCCCATGGTTATTATTTTGTGTTTGCTCTGGGCTTTTATTTGATTTTCATATTGTAGTGTGATGTCCTGTGTGTGTGCTGAATGACACCAGGTCTAGAAATGCTCTTTTCCAGTACAAATGGGCTATACCATTCAAATCTTTTAATGTTATTTGAGCCTTTTGTGATCCCCCAAGTATCCCAACACCATTTAGCATTTCAGACAAGAATCAGTAGGGATCTGTGGAGCTCTTGGAGATTCAAGGAAACTTTGGCCGTGGTGAAGTCTGTAGCACGAGGTTCTGCCAGATATACTGGGACATCTAAATATTCTCGTTATCTACCCATAACATAAATAATGCTTCATCTTCCCTTCCCTTCCCTTCAGGACCCACGAGGCCACATTTTGTCCCTTGCTTGTCTCAGTTCTGCCCTGTTGTAGGTATTTCTTTGTCAGGATGAAGGGCAACCAGTCGCTATGGGAAGAAGGGCTAGTTGCCTCCAGTTCCTTCCCCTTGTCTTTGGAAGACTGGAGGAGCCAGCCAGAAACCACTGCCCCAAATAAATCCAGAGAAGCAAATGGATAACAAGGGGAAGGGAAAGTAAAGGGCACAAACAAAACAAAACAAAACAGAAAAGCAAAAAAAACCAAAAGTATTAGAATCAAACAATGTTTGTATCATTTGGATTCAGTCATTGATACTACTTTCCTGTTTGTTTTTCCTTCTGAGAAAGTCAGAAATACTTTAAAAAAAAAAAGTAGGGTGGTAGGGGGGTAGGTATCCTTTCTACTGAATGTTGTTAGACTAGTGCTCTAACGAAATCTTCCAGTAAAGAAGTAGATGACAAAATATTTAAACATCTGGCAAAAGTGACCTCCTCTCCCTGTAAGGCTAACTAAAAACACCACTAGAGTCACTGGTGATACAACATTAGTATAGCTTGATTTATGCAATCTGCTCATTCAGACCCAGAAAGCACAGCAGGAACGTCATCATTAGAAATGATGATTTGTCTTGAGCGTGTTATGTGTTTGCACTAGCAGGCCTGTGCCAGAAGAAACTGAAGTTACTCCTGGATTAAACTAGGTCCTTTAGACATAACACTTAGAAGTCAGTAGCAATCCTTCCATCTTCTTCTTTAAGCTTTTGATCAGAAACTCAGGGTCGATTTTGTTCAGCTAGAAGCATTCTTTTGGAGAATTTCAAACAAAACTCAAAACTATTCCTCTTCACACATTTTGTCGCCTATCCGGCAGAAGTCTGTCTTTTATTCAGAGACTTTAATTCAAGTTTCTCATCTTACTGTTTTTGATTACTGGTTCTGAAACCAGGAAAACAAAACAACCATGTTTTGTTTTTTTTTTTCTGAAAATATATTTATCATTTGAAGTAAAATGACTAGTGGTGGAGTTCATAATATTTTGAACCTAAGTAAGAAGTTAAAGATCAAGAGTCAGCTGAGTGAACAATTTTTTTTTCATATGGGAAGGGGGTTAAGGATTAAAAAAAACATTTGTTTTATAGCAATCAGGCCTTCTTGTGCTGACATGCAATGTTTTTCCACTCCAGTTGACATGGTTAAACATCCTGTGACACCCTGAAGGATGTAAATCAGGGACTGAGAATTTTAGACTTTTTTCTCTCTGGAGAAGTGTACACAGTATTATAATGATTATCTATCTTTCCCAACTCTACATTTGCTTAGATGCATGTAGGTTTAAAAATGTATAAATATATATTCCCTTTTAAATATTCAAAAGACAACAACAACAAAAAATTTTTAGTCTGTATGGCTTGTTATCATTTTCCTATACATTTTCCAGAGGTGTTCTAGGAACAGCCTGCTGTACAGCTGTTCTGCTCCAGCTGAACAAGTTCATAGGGAATGAAGAGCTTACAGCAATTTGTAGGCAACGAAGCAAAAAGAAAAATCCACAGAGAAGCAGCTGATGTTAGCAGCTTTTAAAGAGATTGAAAGAAAAAGGAAAGAATAGGGAGTCGAATGTAGAACAGAGACAGAATATGATTTTGGAAGAATTACTATTTTTCAAAACCAAGAAGAAGCTGCAGTACTTACCTTATAAGCCATGCTTTATCCTTTCTTGCTTTTTACTGCATGCCAAACAATATATCTGCTTAGAATATGCAGACATTTAGCCAACTCTTTACCTTATTGCACAAATGACTAGGAGGATGAGAGTGGCAGCCAAAGTTTTGTGTTATAGCTCTGTCACTGACAGGCACCTAGGCCTGAATCAGGAAACAGTTTAGGCAATGCGTTACATTTTTGGCATGTGGTTAATCCCACTACTTGTAGTAATACCTTTCTGAAGTGAAACCTGCATGTTAAACTCTGCAAGCTAATCTTGCAGTGCCCATTTTCCTATTGTAATCTGGGAATAATAATGCCTAGTTCTTATATGGGTTTTGCAGCTTTATTCAAGGCACTTATACACCACTCTAAGCAAAACTCTTAATATAAAATTGTGATTTATTACTCTCTCTCATTAACATTAATAGAAATTGTTATGTGCATCTATTTCAAATAAATAAACAATTTTTCATTGCATTATAGTACTGAAAATTTTAAAGGGAAGGCTATCAGTATTAACTGATAGCCATAGCTCTGTTTAAATCATTATCAGAGAGTCAAGTCAAACTCCTTATCTCACAACAAATCCTGTATGGACTACTTACAGAGATTCCTTTGTGTTTTTTGTTTGTTTGTTTGTTTGTTTGTTTGTTTCTTTAATCATTTACTCTCATACAAAATGAGTGTAAAATATTATTAATTATTAAAATATGTGTTAGAGTATGCTTGATATTCCTGTATGTAACAGATGTGGTACAGTGTCATGGAGCAGAGGGACCTATTACTATATTTAATTGACTCTTTTATTACCTGAGGGTGAGAACAGGCAATAGAGCAGGCTGTCATACTTACTTTTAACCTTTGGTCTTAGAATAAGCTAGATGAAGGGTGTGTGTATTTTAAGTTATTATCCTTGCAACCATCTCACTCCCCCTGTTTGCAACTAGTGAAAAAGAATGTTATCCACTTTGCAGTGTCAGTCCCTTACACAGTGTTCCACTTAGACCTGTTTTGTCCACAGGCCCCGTCATGCTTTTCCCTGTGCTTTGTATGACGTACATGTTGTGTCAGATAACTTCAACATGATTCCTGCTTAGGGGAAAAAATGTTAAAAAAATAATTAAAAATTTCACTTTTGAGTGAGAGTAAAAAAAGACAAGATTGTCTTTTTTTTTTTTTCTTTTTTTTTTAACATGTACAGGTAGGTCATAGATCAGACAGGCAGTGAAGTCAAATATTGCAGGGTAAAGAAAAATAGAGAAAATGACAAAATATTCTTCTATAACAAAGGCATTATTGTGGCTGTATGTTAGTATTTGCAATGTTGCTAAAGCTTTTTCATAACTCAGCTCAGATATAAACTCTTTGCAGAGGTCAGATGGACAGTAAACCAGGCTAAATCAAGCTTCTGCTCTAGAGAAGCTGCTTGGACGGTGAGCCAGGAGAACAGGGAAATTAGCTTTGAAATAGAATAAGGACTATGTATTGTCTTCCCCTACCACCCTACATCCCTTGCTACACACATTCTGCAGTCAACAAATAATGTGAAAAGTAATAACGGAGGTTGATGGAGAAGGATCCACAGTGTTAATAGTCTTTCTTCTCTTTCCTGAGAAATCTGTGGTTCGCAGTAAGATATTAATGTAAGTCACAGTAAGGTATTAATGTAAGCATGTTAGTGTCTCTACAAAAAAAAAAAAAAAAAAAAGGCAGAGAAAATAATGTGGAGAAAAATAGCAAGAAAACATCTTTTAGCAGCTTTGAGGAAGCAGATCCAAAAATCCATCGATTTCAAGGGAAGGAGACCTCTTCTGTCTTCTGGAAAAAAATAAAATAAAATTAAGTAAAGTGAAGTAAAGTAAATAAGTAAGATTTTCCTATGACTTTGACATTAGAAAGCATTGAAGATGTTCATAACACTAAGTAAAGTGATAATTAACATTTTACTACTGGTAATGTCTTCCTTTGAATTTGTACTGTACTGTTCAGAGTAATTATTTCATTTTCCTTGTCTGAAAGGTGTTTTGGGTTGGTAAAGGATGGAAGGTGCTGAACTCTCTCCTCACTGAAGCTGATGTTGTTAAGTGTCCTAGCCTTTACACCATACACATAATTCTGCCCATAGTTTTGTTTGAGTAAAGCCAACTCAGCAACAAAGACAATTATTCTGAGAGAACTTTTATGTTACAGCTCTTTATTTTACTACTGAGGGTTCTCTGTGTTTATTGACTCCATCTTGGGAATCCACCTCATTTCTTGGCTGCAATGACCTTTGTGTTTATAATGTTTCATCAGTTTCCAAGCAGTAAGTTGGAGGTGAATGCTGTAGTATTAATATATTTATCATCAATTCATGTGACCTGAACATAACTCCCCACTCCACCCCCACCCCTTTTAAGGTCTGCTCTAATGCATTGTGTTGAAATCTAGGGGAAGTATTAGGTTCATTGCTTTTCAGACAGGTATGTGGTTTTATGATTTTAGGCTTCTATTGTAAATATTTCGGTTTGTCCTTTCTGTCACGGTACACTACTTTATTTTCTGCAAACAGTTTGAACACATCTAATATCTGTTGATTACACTGTAGTAATAGTAGTAACAGTAATCCAGTATTCTTCTTGTCATAATGTTTTCAACCATAGATCTGAGAGTACTTTGGAAACGAGTTGAATATTATTACCCCCAGTTTACATATCAGGAAAATGAGGTGCAAGAAGGGAAATGACTTGCCCCAAATTAAACTATGAAAGCTAAAAAAGAAGTGGGGATAGAAGCCACATTTCCTAACACTCATTACCTTCTTCTGCTTCCAAAAAATTGAGGTTATTATGTTCCCATGCAGATAAAGAAAGAAGAAACACTTTTTTAAATGTATGAGGAGACATTTTAAACCACATCTCATTCCTTAATTTCATTTCTCAGTAGGATACAGTGTCCTTGTCTATTTCTAAGAAAATTAACTGCAGGCTATTTTATCAAAGAAAAATTGTATGATGATGCCTTTATGAATTTCTCCAAATATTAACACTCTCAGTTTAAATTAAAATAATTTAAGTAAATTCTAATTAAATCTTTATGCTTAAAATATCTGTACTGGAATTTTTTTTTTTAATTTGTTCAGTTATTTTGCTCGGGTCTGGGGTATTTTTTTGCTACTTAATAGGGTAAAGATAAATTGGAATAAGGCCTTTGACAAGCAGGACTATCTGAGAATGTAGCTAAAAATTTTTTATTGTCTAGATATCATTCTACAGCATGATATATGTATATAATATATAGCTGTTTTAAAATCATCTACAAAAATATACACATCTCTTTTGATGTGACAGTACCTCTAAAATGTTGTTAATAACTAGCCCTTAAAAATAAAACCATGTCAGTAAAAAAAAAAAAGCCAGTTTACTAGTGACATTTAAATGGATTAGTGCCAAGTTGTCTCTATGATATATTCTCATAGTCAAAATTTAACAAGAAAATACATGCCAAAACACAATCCGTGTTTGAAACAGAATAAAAATCTGGTTTACTAAAAGTTAATTTATATGGAGACTTTCAGGAAAATTAATCTGTAAAAACGAATTTAAAGTGGATTAGTTAAACCTAATTAAGTCCCTGCATAGACCTTCTTTCAGAATAAAAAATGCCTTGATTTCGTTTAACTTAACTCCCTTCCAAATGAATTACGATTACCAGATATTTAATGTAGTTTAAATAATCTACTTTAAAAATTAAATGCAGAATGATTTTCTTGCATGTCTCTGTGTAGACAAGGTCTGGAAGAAATCTGTCTGTCTGACCCTTTCCCAGATGTTAATATAGGTGTAGACATTAACTGAATTTCAAAGGTAGTCCAAAGTCTTGTAAAAGGTATTAGATCACTCTGAATTCTGAAATGATCTCTTATGAAAGGACAGAATGCAGCAAATAAGCTGTCTAACAGGTAGAAACTTATGATATGAGGGAAGGAATATCTTCGGATGGTGCCTACTTCCAGTAACTGCAGGGAAAGTTTGGTCTTCAGCTCTCATGATAAATTTTGGTGAGTGAACATGATTTCCTCAGAGAAGGAATAGATTGGATAGAGTCATCTTCTGTAGGCTGAGAGGAGGATGGAACTTTGCTGATAATTATCATAATTATCTGTCATCTGTTTAGAACATGATAGGTTCTTTGTGCTGAGATTCCTGTTTGAATGCACAGTGGCGATAATCCTGAATTACCAACAGAGTATTTATATTGCTTTTTGTGTTATTATTTTTTTTTAAGATAAGCATTTTTTTTTTCAAAATTTTAGAATGTAGTCGTGTACCACAGTTTCTAGATGATAAATGATTTGATCAGGTGAAAGGACAGACAGATTCATGAAGAAAAATAACCCCCTTTTTGCCATAGCTGGTCTGTGCTCGAATTAATATGGAAGCTTGGAGGAATGTAGAGAAATGGTCAAAATGAATTTTGAAAAGACCTGTTCCAGGAATGAGCTTCTTAACGAATAAAATTAAAGGCCCTCATGGGCAGTAGAGATGTACAGTGCAAATGGTGACAGCAGTTTTTGTAATGGTGATCTTGTTGACCCTTTTGGATCATTGTAGGTAACTTCTTCCCATCTTAACTTTTCTCTGCCAGTTATGCAAGATGTTGCATGATTACAATACTATCCTTTCTGTTGTAGGGGAATATTTTCTTTCATAAGGGACTAAGGAATTGGCATAATTTGGAAATAAAATGCTTTGATCAGAGGTAAATTATCTCCCCTTACTTAAAGCAACAGAATGATACTTCTGTAAGTCCTCAACTCGACCACAGATCAGTATATTGAGAATGTTATCAGAATCACTGTGAGCTGAAAATATTGTGCAAAAGCAAGTTACTGATACTTAAGAGAAAGACTAATAGTTCTGCATATACAGTAAAGAAACAATGATTACTGATAAAGGTGATTTCATTTTCAAAACAGCAGCAGCAATATTGTTCTCTTCAATTGATTTTTACATGGAATGGTTTAAAAGCTGTTCTTGTTTCTCTCTGCTTGCTTAGTAACAAGCATCAGCAGACAACAAACTTCCAATCAGTGTAATGGAAGAACTACACATTGCAACAGCACTAACTTTACATACTGATTGTACTACTGGATTTTGAAGGAATAGGAAGGAAAACCAAAACAATAAGGGAACGAAACAACAGAATGATTTTGAGAACTACCTGGTAATATCTTTCACATTTTACCTTTATGTGAAATAAACCACACAACAGTAATGAAATCTAGCACTGGTGCATAAATATACTTCTCTGCACATATGCAACTCTAGGGTAAGTGAAGAAATTCTAACAGGGAAAAACAAAGTTAAACTGTGTAACATGACCGCTTTAGAAAATAAGTTTCTATAGCAGTTTTAACCAACAAAATCAGTCCTGCTGAGGTAGCTCCTCCCTCACGCACAGGTGCATGTCTTCATCTTTTGCTCTGTCTAACATCTGTGAGCTGTTGCAACTTGCTGGGTCCACAGAAAACAAACCCTACTAAAACAAAGTTATTTTTTTCTGATTAAAGGAGCTAAATATGCTTCTGGTGAGTCAGATAATCCTGCTGGAGAGGAGTGGGAAAATACTCCTTGAGAGGGCAAAGGGCAGTTTAGAATGCTTTCAGCCTGAACATTGAGTTCAGGTGCAAATATGAAAATGTTTCCTGTATAGGTACATATATATATATATTGTTCTTACAGAGTCATGCAAAACATTTAAAGTAATAGAAATGGATTAGCATCTGTAGTAGATATTGCTCTGTTAAATATTTTCTGAAACCTCTGAATTATTAAGGCATAAATTAGATTCTTTAAGAGCAGAACATTGTTTATAAAAGTGCACTTGTCAGTGTTGGGGAGGTAAAAAGAAATAACCCTGCCATGACAGTAGTCCCCATGGAATACCCTACTTTCCTGATACCATCCATGTTCCTTGTGGTTCAGAACACTTGTTAAGCTGAAAGGGGGGAAGAGAAGTGCATGACATTTAGACTTGTTGTAACATAAACCATTTCTTATCTCTCCCCTCAGTCCCTCTTCTCTGCCTTCCTTCTGTCTCCATTTACAACTTCACTATCCCTCCTGCCTCCTGGGACCATAACCTTAGTGTAATCTTTGTTCTTTTTGCTTCCCTCTGCATATCTAAGACAAACTGTGTATTTTTCTTTTTCTTTTTTTTTTTTGTCTAAAAAAAAATAATCCACATTTCCCTCAATGTTTTTGCTGCCAGAAGCCCATTTTTGTTGTTGTTGTTTTTTTGTTTTTGTTTTTGTTTTTTTTTTCAGACTAAATTTTCTCCTATCTCATCTCTCTCTGCCTCATAATTCCCATATCAACTAGCCCATAGGGCTAAAATCCCACATGACACTAACAGTTCTACCTGTTAGTCATATGTATTTTTTGTCATAAAGCGGACATTGTCCCATTGGGTTGTAGAACCGAAGTCCTTTGCTTTTCTTTTTCCCAAAAGACAACCTAAGAGATCTCTAATTATGCCAGAATGCACTGTTCTTCCAACCTGGACTGGTTTTCAATAATCCCGGAAAGCATCTCTATGCCACTATCAAGTTATCAAATACTCACCAGCTCATTTTACTCACAGTTCTTAGCATACTTCTTGATTTTCATTTTAATTAGACATCTGGCAGTCTAGGTTTTCATTTCTCAAATTCGTTAATCAGCCAAAATTTCTTTTTTTTTTTTTAGAATTTTCCCAGAAGCATTGATATCTTGGAAGAGCAGTCCAACTTGCACTTTACCTTATTTAGACTTAAAACATAAGCATCCCTGTGCCTAAATCCCATGAGGATCTGGTCTAGACAGGTGCCCTGTGAAGGAGCTTAACACACGCTGACAGCAGAGAGTTTAGCAGCAAGTAGTCATGACCACAGCCACTTTCATTCAAAACATGTTTAGAATATAAAGTAGTGCTTTCTTTCTTTTAGAGCATTTGCCCAGGAAGCAACAGATTTGGGAGGACCTGAATGATGCTAAGTTCCATTATGAGTTTCACCCTAAATTTTGTTGCTTCACTTCTTTGGAACAATAGAAACAATAATATTTGCATATTTTGCAGAGTTATTTGAGATCTGTTGAAGAGAGATGTTTAAAAAGATGTACACATTTTAAGAGAAGCTTTGAAGCATCCATAGTTTTACTTTAATAGTTCTGCATTAATAGTTTTGAGGTTCAAATAAGCGCTGTTATAAATGGCACCACTTAGACAGGCCTTGTATGTTCCTAACTATGCAATCACCAAGTAAATGCAGTAGTTAGGTATCTTACGACAAGTCCATGTGGGAGAACAACTGAAAGTCTGAAATTAATGCAGCTAAATTAAGGACCATTAATCCTCTGTATGGAAACTCTTATTGAGAAGTAGAGTGCTTAAGGGAGGATTAAACTCAGAAAAAAAAAAAAAGGCATTTTAATTCCGACAGAGTATCTACACAGAGTTTAATGTGATTTAATTTCTCTACATTAACTTCATAGCTTTAGTTTTTTCATCTTAACCTTCTCAACAGCAGGCACTCTCAAGTGATACCAGTTCTCACAAAACCAGATACTCACAATATACCAGATACTCACAAAAGTATGTCTCTGGAAGCCTTCAGTTGTAATCAGACCTGCTCTTTAAATGTTTATATCCTTCTATTTTTCTATAACCCAATAAAATTATTGCTAAAAAAAAATAAAAATCATAGTTACCTTCATTTTACAGTCAACTGATTAGGCAGCAGGCATGGCCATCTGAGTGAGAAACTACTTTACCATATTAAAAATATAAATAAACTAAAAGTGACTTTGTATTTTACATGTGGTGGTTAACAGCTTGAGGGGAATTGTTAAGCTTAAGGTCATGAATGATGGACACAATAGAAAATCACAGAGAACAACAAAAGAAAGGGAGAGATAGTAAACAGCATAGCATACCTGCCCACAGAAACTGGATGTCTGAATTCAAACCTGATGATTATTAGCTGAAGCAGACCATTTCCCACAGCATTCTCCTGAAGAAACTGTCTGCTCATGGCTTGGACTGGCGTACACTTTGCTGGGTTAGAAACTGGCTGGGTAGCCGGGCCCAAAGAGTTGTGGTGAATGGAGTTAAATCCAGTTGGAGGCCGGTCACTAGAGGAGTCCCCCAGGGCTCAGTACTAGGGCCAGTTCTCTTTAATATCTTTATCGATGATCTGGATGAGGGGATCGAGTGCACCCTCAGTAAGTATGCAGATGACACCAAGTTAGGTGTGTGTGTCGATCTGCTCGAGGGTAGGAAGGCTCTGCAGGAGGATCTGGATAGGCTGGACCGATGGGCTGAGGCCAACTGTATGAAGTTCAACAAGGCCAAGTGCCGGGTCCTGCACTTGGGGCAAAACAACCCCAAGCAGCACTACAGGCTGGGAGATGAGTGGTTAGAAAGCTGCCTGGCAGAGAAGGACCTGGGAGTATTGGTTGATAGGCAGCTGAATATGAGCCAGCAGTGTGCTCAGGTGGCCAAGAAGGCCAACAGCGTCCTGGCTTGTATCAGAAACAGTGTGGCCAGCAGGACTACGGAAGTGATTGTCCCCCTGTACTCGGCTCTGGTGAGGCCGCACCTCGAGTACTGTGTTCAGTTTTGGGCCCCTCGCTACAAGAAGGACATGGAGGTGCTCGAGAGAGTCCAGAGAAGGGCAACAAAGCTGGTGAGGGGTCTGGAGAACAAGTCTTACGAGGAGCGGCTGAGGGAGCTGGGATTGTTCAGCCTGGAGAAGAGGAGGCTCAGAGACTGTCTATAGGTACCTTAGAGGAGGCTGTAGTGAGGTGGGGATTGGTCTATTCTCCCATGTGCCCGGTGATAGGATGAGGGGGAATGGGCTAAAGTTGCGCCAGGGGAGGTTTAGGTTGGATATTAGGAAGAACTTCTTTACCAAAAGGGTTGTTAGGCATTGGAATGGGCTGCCCAGGGAAGTGGTTGAATCACCATCCCTGGAGGTCTTTAAAAGATGTTTAGATGTAGAGCTTAGTGATATGGTTTAGTGGAGGACTTGTTAGTGTTAGATCAGAGGTTGGACTAGGTGATCTTGGAGGTCTCTTCCAACCTAGATGATTCTCTGATTCTGTGATTCAAATGTTGTGTGTTTGACACAGTCTCTGGTAAAGGGGTTTAGGAAGGTGTGATACCTGAAAGCTGTGGTACATCCTGTTACTCCATTCAGCTTGTTCCCAGAAGAATAGCTCTCTATGTCTATGGTGTCTCCTCAAGCTTTCTAATGTGGGGGGGATTCAGGTTGGCTGCTTGGTTGTCCCTTTATTGTCCCACATTGATAAATATCAACTGTATGTAAAGAGTAATTATAAATTATATTTATATAAAACTGCCAGATAAACCATTTGATATCTGATATCTTATACACTATAATCAATAGAAATTTATTCTCAGCCGTTAACATAGGAATTCTGCAATCTTTTCAGCATTGATAAAGCTGCATCATAGGCATGAGTACTGATAGTTCTGTTTGCTGGAATTAACAAAGTTTGGATTAGAATTTTAATAATCAGATTTAGATCCTTTTTTTTTTCTTCTTCTTCTTTTTTCTTTAATAACACACTGATTTCAGTGGCTTCCAAGTATTGTATTTACTTTTTTTTTTTTTCTTTTTCTCCTGTCATTATTTATAAAAGTTCATGGAAAGGAACAGAACGTGGTCAGTTTCAACCTGCAGGGTAGTAGATTCCAATGATGTATTGTTATGCTGATTATAACACTTATGTAAATGGAAGTACAGCCATAATGATGATAAAATAGAGTAAGAAACAGAACCATCAATGTCTCACATAGAAAGTAAATGGAATATTTTCTCATTCCAAGAGTTACCACATCTATGAAGAACAAATGTTTTGCTGGTTGTTATTACTGATTTTAGATTTCAAAGGATCTTGATAACTTCACTTTAATGTATTAGGATAATAACTTTTCTTAATAACAGCCTATACAATTAAGATCAGAAAATTAAAATCTTCTGCAGATACTAGATAGTTTTCTTATGATACAGTATCAACATAGTTGATACTAACGAGATTTATATATGTAACTTAGTCATTATTATTTTATAGCATTTAGATATTAACTGTAGACAGAAGGGAGTAATATTTGAAAGCTGTGCAGCATTTTAGTTTAGAATTATGAAACTAAACTTCAGTGCTGATCTTCACAAAAGTGTTCAGCTACAATGGGAGAAGCATAACAGTCTTCAGAGAGAGATGCCAAATCCCATGCATTTCTTTTATCATAAGTTACAATGGACTGCCAGTTATGGGGCTAGTGATTTTTCCTTTTCACCTGTGCATTTTGTTGTTAGAGCGCACATAGACTTACATTCTCCATTTAGATAAATCAATGCTTCCTGTCCTCCCACCCTTTATTTCTCACTGCCCGCTATTTTTCTTGTCAGTTTGTGTTCCCCATTGCTGGGTGAGCAGCTTATGAGAAATAAACCACTGAGGCACATCAAACCTTATAAGAAGGCCAGGTCAGTAATTCAGTGGCTGAGTTTTTCCAATTCATTCTCTTTCAAGTGGCTTGTTTGAAAACAAACAACAGAAATAAAACCTTATTGTGTCTCTTGTTGCTATTTAACAAAACTATAGAAAGACCTTTTGCCTTAATAATGCCAGTGACATGCATTTTGTTTATCTTTCTAATTATTTATTTATAGTTGACATGAAAATGCTTCCCACTAGACATCGCTGACTACATGAAACCAAGTTGCGTGTTGCCTTTGTGAGACTTTTATTATAGCATGATTAAAATAGTGCATTAATTATGCATCCTGCTATAAAACTGGATACAACACAGGAAATAAATACATATTAATAATACATTAGTTATTAATCTCTATATTTGTTGCTTGAATGAGATGCAAACTACTACATCTTCAGTTCATGAAGACCATTCCATTAGTGGAATTTTTAAGTCCACTTACATCTCACTACCGTGGAAGGACAAGCTTTTTTTAAAGGTCACTTTTTGGTACAGATGAGTACTTCTGAGTTGCTAATACATTTGTATTATGAAGCTAAAATTTTAACTGACAGTGAGATATGGCAGTAGCCTAATAAACAGATTGGCCACCAGGCTGGGCCACGTGCAGTCAACATTTCATCAAGATAAGTGGTTGAATTTATGGACATTAGAAGACAGACACCTTCCTGGAGAAACAAGAGCAGACTTTTGTACTGAAGGGAAGCTATATTTTGATGAATTTATGAAAAGTATTGTAGAAATGGGTATTTAAAAACATTAGGTCTTGTAAAGTGCATTGTGATTAGATTGCTTTAAGAGAAGATTGTAAGGTTGTGTGTGGATAACATACATGTGAGGAAGTTGCACCTATTTAGTAATAATGCAACAGGTTCCAAAAGCCTTGCACATAAATGTGTCATTTAGTTAAAGGACAGAGCCAATAGATTAAGAAGTACAATTGCAGCCAATTAGCTGCAGCAAACTTTTAAAATACACCATTCACTCTTTTTTTTTTTTTTGGCTCAAGCCAAGAATAAAATAAATTTATTTAATATAAGAGCCACTTGGCAAGATTTGCAGTAGGAAATTAAATGTGCCTGGGAATGTTCACGACAGTGAGGTCAATTGTCATGGAGTGACCCACTAGTCTACAACAGCAGGTGGTTGCAGATTGCCAGAGTAGAATCCTGTTAACTCCTAAAGCTTGTCTAGAAGATAGTTTGGGAGAGGCCTACATGACCAGGGAGTGTTTGTGCAATTTAACAGGTGACCGAGTTTTAGTTCCTTGCTATGTTCCCTAGCATTTGTTGTTTTACTGGTAGTGGTAGTCTTGTTAAGTGAATGCCCAGGAGGTAGGGTTGTCCAAAAATAAATTTCTTTCCAGATTTTAGTTCCACCATTAAATGGCATATATATAACTTTCTTATGGCTGAGAGTTTTTAGATATGTTCAAATTTTGTATGAAGGGGAAGTCAGATAGATCTGCTTAAAACATGTAAAATCCTTCAACTTTCATCTACACATGGGTGTATTTTCTCATTGACTTAATATTGAACAAGGACAAATAGAAAACTTCAGAATGGGTGTACAGTTTTAAAAGTTATTTGATTAGCTTGGTCTAAAAGTTGTGTCAACCAGGACAAATCATTATTGAAATGATTAATATTAGTAATATCAATAATACAGCAACAACAATATAATAATTATTAATAAGAATAATATGTAGTTCTGGCTTGGGATTTGCACGAGTAAATCTGAAAGCACATAAACAAGAAAGTAAATATTATTTTATGAACTATGGAAGTGAAATGGAGTCAAGTGCAGTGTAATGGACAGAATCACATTTTAGATCATTAACCAGAGTCAGGACGAGGATGTAGATGTCTTGAATCCCACATTAAAGCTCTGTTCATTGTTACAGAACTAGTGGTTGAGCACACAGGTTTAAATTTTTCCTAAATAAATTTTCTGTCCAAAGAAGGCTCTGAGTCAGTGATTGCTGGAGTCATGCAACATGGACAAGACAACCCTCAGGTTAGTGGGTCAGAAAAATATATGGATTTATATTAGACTAAAATGGCTTTCTCTCTTCCTGTATCTTGTTTCCTGTATTTTCATACCTTCCTAGTTTCCTTTGAAAGAAGACAGAGGAGATTACTCAGTCAAGAAGGCAAGCTGTCTGCCAAAAGAGGGATTCACCTGTATATAAGCCCTTCCCGATAAATACACACATTTTTAAAAACAATTCCAGTGGTGAAAATAAGTCTCTTTTTCTACAATCATTTCAGTTCATCATTATCCGTACTCTTGGAAAATTGTTTTTGTAGTGTCTAACCTGCATTTTCTTTGCTCCAAGTCCATGTTGTTTTCTGCACATCTGGCTCTCTTCTTTCCAAGTCCTTTGCCTTCCCTTTTATAGCAACTGTTGAAATATTTGAAAATTGTTAATGGTCTTAAGTATGGAAAAGCTTGACTATTGAGTATATCAAAAAGTGAATCTGTTCCTCCTTTCATTACTATTTGCAAACCTTTCCACCACTTTCATTAAAAGACTCAGTAAACATCTCTACCATTTTTCCTTGAAAATGTGGTAATCTTCCTTTCTAGAAACACTCTGTTCATTGCAATGTAGACCTCTTCTAGTAAGGGAGATGAAAACACATGAATAAAAGTGAACACCAGATCACAAACGAGAAAAAAAAAAAAAAGCTGAAAAAAAATGTGTTGATGTTGTAACCACTCAACTGTTGTACTGTTGAATTTCTTTCATTTTAAAACAATGTTGCATAATTATATATTCACTGTTTGCTTTGTTTTGTAAAACCCTGGAGTGATTTCTGTGAGAGGAAATGAAATGATCTGGCTGGCTGCTGAATGCTTTGGCTGCTTTAGGGCAGTTCAGTAGAAGTGTTTCTGCATTAGCTGTTCGGATTTTTTTTTTCTTTATTCTTTTACTTTCCTTTTTGGTAGGGAAAGTCGTACATAAGTATACTCCATGATACCACAGCATTTCTGTAAGAATCGTGTCCTGCTGTTTGTTAACCGTATGTATGTAAACTTATATAGCAACAGTGCATTCATTCAGTTAGCTTACAGTGGTGCTCTGGCAGTGCTTTATTTTCATAAATGCATGTAAATCCTTCTGTTTAAAGCACAAGGTTTTCTTAACTTCTCCAAATACATTAATGACAGTGTAGCTGACAGAGCACAAGAAGGCAAACAATATCAAAAGATAATTCCTGCTCTGATACATAGATGCTTTCTTTGTTTAAACTAACTCTTTATTTGTGCTTACTTTGGTAGGGTTTATATTTATAATTAGAGCCCCTCACAGTTTTTCTTTAAGTTATTGATTACACTGCATTCATCTATCAAGGTTGATGAGCTGTAGAGAAAATAACCCTGACATTTTCAGGGGATTTATTCATGGGGGAGAAGAAATTGGAGCCATTTCACCAGGGCTTTATAACACACATTTTTTTCCAGGAATCTGTAAATTTCCTTCAGTTATACCAATTCTATGTAACTGTTACAAAGAACTGCTCAAGAATGACTTTGGTTGGAAGGAACCTTAAAGATCATCTAGTTCCAACCCCCCTGCCTTGGCAGGGATGCCACCCACTAGATCAGGTTGCCCAGGGCTTCATCCAACTTGGTCCTCCTCCACCTCCATCCAATACCTCCTGGGATGGGGCATCCATCCCTGGGCAACCTGTTACAGTGTTTCAACACCCTCTGAGTGAAGAATTTCCTCCTAAACTCTAATCTAAATCTCCCCTTTGCCAGCTTATATCAAGCCTTTTGTCCACCAGAATCCCCAGGTCCTTCTCTGCAAGGCTGCTCTCAATTAGTTCTTCTCCCAGTCTATAATCATGTCTGGGACTGCCCCAACCCAGGTGCAGTACCCTGCGTTTAGACTTGTTGAACCTCATTAGGTTCATGTGGGCCCATTTCTCTAGCTTGTCCAGGTCCCTTTGGATGGCATCCCTTCCTTCTTTTGCACCAACAGCTGAAGTGAGCTGAATGTTATTCTGAGAGGTGCTAGCAGCTATGAAAGGAAACAATGGGGTAACATTCCGCTTTCATTTTCAGTTCTTCCTTGTTATCTTCCATATTTGCTTGGAACCCCCTTTCATGAATAAGATGTGCTCTGGTAAAGAAAGCGATGATACATGAAGTAGCATTGTGACAAAGCACAAAGTGATCATTGCCCTCTGCTTATCCTCACTGCACTTTCACACCATTAACAGTGTAACTAATAAGACTTGCACTTAGTATCTCACCTTTATGCTTTCTGTGGAAGTGTCATACTTGAAGAGCAATGGCTTTTGCTAAAGCACTGCAAAATAATAGGTAATTCTCATAACATCATTCTGAATAGACACATCTTATTATTTCTCATTGTGTTGGTGGAGAAAGGAAGGTTAAGTGACTTGCTTCAGCTCAAACAAGAAGTCAGTGATTATGATCAATGATTCGTAGACTTGGCTTTTCTAGTTAGTTTACTTGAAATAACATTGTAACATGAAAAATAACTGTGCATATTTGGCAATTGGTAAAAATTGCCAGGCTCTGATAACTAATTTTAGAATTGTTTACATAAGCAACTCACTTCTCCATGTAAAAGTTTTAATTCTCCTGCTAATATTGAGATTTCTTTTTCTGGTTCCTTCTCTTCATTCTCTTTGGTCTGTGCTCCACCCCCCCACCCACCCCCATCCCCTCCCAAACTCTTTCATTCCCCTTGCCAGGATCTGCTCCTAAGTACTTTGCTTTCAACAAGAGACTGTCTTTTTGTAGCAGGCGCCAGTTCCAGTCTGTGGGATTGTAAACAGAAAGTACCCATGACAACTGATTCATCCCCCACAGAGACCACACATAGTACCTACGAAACGTCTGCACTTACAAAGAGAGGATCCTGTCCCAAGCTCAGGTTTGCAACATGAAGTGCCAGAACAGGTGCCAGGAGAATTTGTTTGGGCTTGAACTTTATGAATGAACCAATGTATGATGAGGTATTCAGTCTCCATTGACGTTGCTACCTGCGTTGTCTCTATTTAAAGAACAGACGAGCAAGCTTCAGTCCACAATGTGATCATTTCCCCCAATACCTGAGTTAATAGGAGTAATTTCTACTTACACCATGTCTTTCATTTGAGAAGCTCTCACTCTACAAACATAAATTAATTAAGCCTTATGTTCCCTCTGTGCAGCATTGGTAGACTTAGGAATAGAGTGGTTTAAACATTACACTAGTATGCCAGTCGGGAAATACCAGAAATCTAGTTTTCTTCCTTTCTACATGCCCTGGGGCAGATTCAATGTGTGCCTGAAATGCAAGGACTGAAAAAGACCATGGGGAATATGGTATTGATAGCGCAACTATGCTTACAGTTTGAGACAAGGAGCTGTACTTGTCTGGAAGACAGGTAGTTGGAAGAGCTGAAATGGAAGTGGCAATGAAGTGAAAGCTGATTCCTTGCAAAAAAGTTAGGTACTAAAGCCTGCTGAGGTACCACAGACTTTCCAGCTGTCATTGAAGAGACTGTGTGTCACAGTGGCCTGTATAGTTCTGCCTTGTTGCCTCCTCTCAAGTCAAACCAAGTAAATTAGGAATACCTCTTCCGTAAAACTGATTTTCCTAAGATCAAGGTGGTGATTGTGTGCAAGTATAGATTTCCTAGAGGGGACAGAAGGATAACTGCATTTCCACTTAGCATCGCTTGCTATGGCATGTACTACTGAGGTACGTGACAGCTCTGGCTAGTCAGACTGGTAGTGTGTATACCTCCTAGTATGGGACAAGAGTAGGCATTTAAGCTTAGGAATTTGCAGGCCTGTTGATATTAAAAATTGTATAATAAATGAATGCATTTTTTCCTCCTCTTTGAAGCCTCATCTTTAATGTGCTCTAACTTTTGTTTTTGTTTGCCAGAGTAGCAGCTCCATTCTGAATAAACTATTACCTGAGGCACTAGAATACTATCGGTAAAGAAAGTGAAAAAAGACTGTTAATGTGTGTGAGAAAGAAAGGTTTCTTCATTTAAGAGTAATGGCTAGAAGACAATTAGGGCCTGGCTTTTAAATCATAGTGTTAGGCCAAAGTATGTTGTGTCTGCAAACTGGAAATGTTGCATTATTTTTAAATGGCTGAATACCTGGTGCAGCATCAGTTGCATAACTTACTACAGTGAAAAAGAAGAATGAAATTTAAATTTAATCTACCTAAAGAGAACATATCTTGACCTTTACCCACCATTGAGTATACATCCTAATCATAGGCTATTCATACACTTTAGTTTACAAAAAAATGACTCAGTTAATGTCTTTTAAATCTTTACGGGAGGGAGAGTGGTGGACATGTGCTGCTTGAGCAATGGTTGCTGAAGGCATTTTGACTACTTAAGCTTGGAATAGGTATAATATCCCAAGATGGGGAGTCCTTATGCCATGGCAGTGCTTTCTCTTCTCCTGATAAGTGTTTGCATGCTCCCGCAGTAACTCAGGCTGTTTACTAATCCCCAGAGGGATGTTGCAGTGCTGCTGCCACCCAAAGAGAGACAAGCTCCGCAGGTGCCTCAGTACCTAGGGAAACATGAGCCTTCCTTTTGTGCTTACCCAATAACCCAGTGCAAATATCTTTCCTCTAGAGCATAAGGCGATAGTGGAAGATTTTTTTAAATTTATTTATTTTTAATAAAAACTGGATAAAATCCAGTGATTTGATGTTTTTAGCCATTAAAAGTCACCAGGGATTTAATTCTCAAGACTAGCATTGATCCACAGGTAGCATTTCAGAGGCCTGAAAACCACTGATATTTGAGCCATAGAAATGGGTTCGAGTGCTAACTTTTCTCAGCTCTCATCACAGGTGAAGCTTTATTTTATTTTATTTATTTATTTTGCTAATTCTCACAAGCAGCAGAAGGCTGATAATTATTGTTTTCAGAGGAGTCTTCCCTACTGTTGGCTGGTTTGATTATCCAGTTGGCCCATTATACGTTGCTGGACTGTGTCTGTCCTCTTACTACCTCCAGCTAGCAGAAGGAATATCCAAACGTAGGAAATATCCCTTCAAAGCTCCAGTATGCACCTAGTACAGAGTTATTCAGGATTAATAGAGTCCTATTACCCTGTGTGAATCAGCTTGTCCAAACTCTGTAATTCAGAGTCTAGCCAGAACTTCATGATAGACTTAAGGAAAAAAAATAAAAAAAATAAAAAATCAGTTTGCCCATACAACATTACCATAGGAGCAATTTCAAGGTACTTTTTCCTGGTTTATTTGTAGGGGTTCTACTACTGTCATGAACTATCTTGTCCTACATAAAGACCATTTAAAAAGATCAGGGTATGGCAGGTTTGGTTATTAACTATTATTTCTGTAACAAAATGAATTCTACAAGGCAAGTAGAACTCAGAATTAAAAGAAATACCTCTGAAGTCACAGAATCACAGAAGTCCAGAAGTCCTGTGTCTGTATGTGTGATCACTGGTGAACTTCAAAAACACAGCAGGAGTCTTTCCAGAAGGTTTTGCAAAGCTGTGGCTTTACTAAAACTGTTTCTTCACAGTTCTGGAGCTTCTTGACCAAGCAATTCTTTCTAATACTCATGGAATTTCTTTTTATTTTATGAAAATTCACTGACACAGATTACTGGTAGCTGAAAAGTGAGAAAGGAAAAGTCTTTGAGTTTGATTTCCTTAACTTACTTTTGCACCAAACTTGCTACAGTCTGGGTATCTCTGTTCAGTTTTGTTTCTTGTTTTGGGTAGGTGATACTGTAAGGACAAAATACTTGTGTCTGTCAGAAAGTAAATTTAGTATTGTAATTGTGCCAGTGAGACTAACTAAAGTGGTAGAAGGAAGAAAATAACAAACAATCTCTTGGGTTTTTGTTTGTTTATGATATCTAGTTCCACAACTGGTTTTGAACTAGAAGTAGAAATGTACTTTGCTTTATACTCATGATTCAGTTCTGCCACTCAAGTTCCTACCCCAAAAAAGACCATATTCATTCTGTTGAAACATGGAAAGCTGAAAATTCATTTTGATTTTGTAAGAGGAAATAAAAAGGGCTGAAAGATTCATAATAGACTTTCAATGTATAAGTGAAATACAGGCTTGAACCTGAGGGCAATCCTTTTAAAGAGCTGAATGACATCTGTGTGTAATTTAATAAATGACTACTGCAACACAAGTGGAGAAGCTCTCTAACACATTGTTTTTGTGTTTATTACTCAGTTCAATTATTATAAACAAAGAATGTAACTTTATAATAGTTTCTGAAATAAATCGAGCCTAAAAAGGTTGGAAACATCAGACAGTTTTATCCATAATTCAATGATTTGGTGCCAGACTCACCTACAAATAAAAGGCCATCTTGTATGAGTATATCAGTAGCAAGGTTACCAATTTCAAGAGCTTAATAACAACTCTTAGATGATGGTTGAAATAGAGATATGTTTTCAGCATAAACGTTCACAAGTTACTATATGCACAGAAACACTTAGCAACAGGTAGAGGTTAAATATATTAATTGGTAGGCTTTTATTTCTATTTACTCCCACAAAAAGCTGGATTTTCAAAGAAAAGATCCATGAACTAAACTGTAATTTAAAACTAAACATTTATTTCACCATTTGAAATAACCAGATGCTTCATTAGGTAGCATACCAAGTTCCCCTAAAAAGTCCAATTTCAAGACTTAACACAACACTCCAAAATCATTTTTCCCATGCTGCTTTTCCCACAGAGTACAGCTGCTTTCATGTATTAAAAGGTTTTGTTGGCTCAGTAGATCTATAAGTGCCTGAATTTTCATGCCCTTTTGCCCCAGATTTTTCCTATACCTCTTGTGTAGTTTGGTTTGTGTGTCTTACTTCATATTCCCTGCTTTTGCTGCTGCTGCTGCTGCTGCTGCTGCAGCAGCTGCAGCAGCTGCAGCAGCAGCAACAGCAGCAACAGCAACCTGCCTACCTACCTGCCTGCCTGCCCGCCGTGCCTGCCCGTCCTCCCTCCCCACTTCCTTCCTTCTCTCCTTGCATCCCTTCTTCCCTCCTTACTTTTTTTCCTCCCTCCCACGAGCTAGCCCTAATTAGAGCAACACACTAAGGCTGAGAGGACAGGATGAAACTGCCTCTAAAAGCCTGTCAATGATGCTTCTTTTTAAGTGATGGAGAACTGCTAGCACAGCTGCATACTGAGGTGGATTTACACCTTTCACTTTTTTTTTTTCTTTATATGACGAATTTCTCAAAAGCTGTATAGAAGAATGAGTTAACTGCTGATGCATGAAGGCAAATGAAGACACTGCCTTACACTTAATGGCAGCCTATGGACAGCCCTTTACTTTAGAGCCATTTTTTTTCTGGGGAGACATTGTCGAGATCAGATGTGGGGTTATTCTCTAGTCTTTACAGGGAATTTGAGGGGAGTCTTAACTTCATATCTGAGAATCCTAGGATAGGAACAAATCTGAGTTAGCATTAAAGCTACAGTTTGTGTCTGATTTCCTTTGAGCACGTAATTGTTTCAGACTTGATGTCTCACACAGTACCAGTAGATAGCAGAAATGCAGTTAATTTGGGGATTTCATTTATGAGTTATGATCCACTTTGACTTCAATGCAGATTTTTTTTTTTTTAATGGAGTAGTAGCTGGTGGCCTGAGTGACCAGTGTGCCCCCCTTTCCCAGCACTCCTCTTTTCCCTGCAGGCTCCATTAGCTACGAGTTTCCTCTAGTATGAGAAAAGCAAAAGGGAATAAGGCAAAGTACTGGCAAGACTGCAAGCTGATGTTTCTTTGCCTGCTTGCTTCTACTTTTCCTGTTTATTAAAGTGGCTGCTGTCATCCATACAGCAGCTGTGCCTGGCTGGAGAAGGGCAGCAGGGTCAGAGGAAGACTCAGGCAGTAATAGCAGCCAGAGAGGATGCACTGGATATTTGTTTCTGTGCTTAAAAATGCCAAGTTAGAGTAATACCTTAACAGTGCAAATAAAAACAAGTTATCATAGCATTTCCATAGTCTCCAGCTAGGCTGGTTACAAAATAATCAAACATATATTATTTGATGTGATGGAGAACTTCTGTCCAAATGACAGGCAGGAAGAATAGGTGTATCGTTTGGTAATGACTGACCTAATGACTCAGACTTTATCTAACGCAAATAGATGGGAAGAGTCTTGAGTTGCACCTATCTGCATTCTTGCTCGCTAGCAGACAATCTTCAGAACAAGTTGGATCTTCAAAATTGAATTTTCTACTTGAAAACACAGTTAAGTGTAAGTGATTTTTGCAAGAAACTGAAAGCAGATGATTGGATTAAATTCTTTTAATTCCACAATATTGTTACTGTGAGATAATCTATTTGGATTTGTGTTTACAAATTTATCTTTAATACAGCTATGATTTTCCATATGCATGATGTTAAACTTCCTGATTTGTGTTTTTGTGTTACAGCTTGTGACAGGAAAAGTCACCACCTTTAAATGGGATAACAATTTTATTTAAAAAATCTCTCACTGCAGAGATCAAACCCTTTGCCTTGTAAACAGGCTGGAGAAAACATTGCCAAAATGATTAAAAGGTCTTTGAAAGTGTAACTCTAACAATCAAAAACAAATTAACTACCAGTTAACATGATTATGTGCATTAAAAGTGACTATAACGTGTGAAACCTGCAGTTTCGTATGATGTAAGTTCATAAAAAGGAGACATCAAAGAAACCCACAACTGTAAAACGTTAAAAAATATTTGGAAAATTAGCTGAAGGTTGGACTGTAGATGATTAGAATTTATTTGAAAATTCTTTTAAAGAGATGTTTTCATTAAAATCGAGTCAGAACACTTGCTTTGGTGACTTTAATAAATTGGGATGAGTTGGTAAGAAAATATAAAATGTCAGATGCTTTGACATGATAGAAAATATCACCTTTCAAACACCCAGCAGAATTTCAGAGTAGCTACTAATCTGTTACTTTGCCAGTGCTGGGAAATGATTGCTGTAATTCCAAATGTCATCAGAGTAGTTTGAATCATGCCATACACAAGTGAATTTCTGAATATTCTTATGAGCTTTTCCAAACAACTGGACTCCTCTGGCTTTGGCAATTCTCTGAGACAGAGTTTAAATACAAACACATTCATCGTTTTGGGCTGAAGGACTTTAATCACGTATCATAGATTATGTGGGTATGTTCAGCACTTAGGTGGGAGTGAAATCCTCAGAACTCTTGTTAGCTACCATTGTGATGAAGTCCTTGTGTGCCAAAATATCTGCTGATAAAACCTCCAACGCTCCTGCGTCAATATATGCATACAGCTGTTCATGTAGTGAGGCTTTTGGCTTGTTAAAAACTCTGCCTTTTGCATATTTTCATAGCGGATATTCTTCCTCCTGGGCCATCTTTCCACTTGCTTTCTCAGTTTAAGAAGACGAACTGAACCTCAGCTCACCTGCCCAGAGAGCCTGTCATTACAGCCTCATACTGGGTGTATCTGTATGGAGGGGGAGAAGTTGCAAGGAGAGATGACATTCCCCATTCTTTAATTTTGCTGGAGAATTGAAGACATGACATGACAGTACTCCATGACATGGCATGACATGACTCCTACTCCTTTTGGAGCACTTGACTCCAGAAGTGGGAGGAAGTGTGCTAGGGATAATCGTGGCACTACAACCTGAACTTAGGTGACATACTCAGATGTGGGTTTTACACATCTCCGTCTCTTCTTCCTTCTGACTACTTTCTGCATCTCCTTGTTCAGGCTGCTAGCTTTTGCAAAGCTATTCTTAAGCACTTAAAATGCAAGGAGAGCCTGACAACATAACAGGGATCCACTGAATCCTTCTTTGCAACTGGGTGCCAGACAGACATGTCACCACTAAGTATTGCAAAGGCTTAGTCCCTCTTTCTTTCATCCTGAACTAATTAGCACTATGATTAGAAGAGTGGCTGCAGGCCATGACTTGCACTGCTTTTACCAGTGATGGAGTTAGACCAATATAACAAGAGAAAGTATATCCTCTACCATTAAGCCTCCTGTGAAAAAGACAGCTTTTACTGGCATGCGATAAAAAAGCAGTGTCCCTTTTCATGGAACAGCATTGCCTGTTCTTCTGGCAATGTTAGATCAGATACTGAACCTGCTGAGAAAGCACTGAATGGGATCTGTTGCGGCAGCTGCCTTGTATAGTTCTCCAGGTGTAAGGGAAATTGTTAAACCTACTCAAGCTTGCCACATGGGATTCTTACAGACAACCAGCACTAGGAAAAGGCTTAGGTTTCATATGCAGTAACATTAATTTGGGGGTTCTCTTTTTATTAATAAGTCAGGTGCTCAACAGGGTGAAGATTTTTCTTCTTTCAAGGACTTGGCATGTACTTTTGTTTGGAACAGAATAGAAACGTAATTTCACAGAGGAAATGTAATCTCATCTTAAATATTTACAGAATGCTATTTTTATGCTTATATGTTGGCAGAAAAGTAGAATAGCATTAATTAGTCTGAAATATTTTCTAACAGAAACATGTTTTTCCCTTTGGCTAGGACCATATTAGTAAAGAAAACATCCATGACCACTCTCTGGCCCTTAGATTATGCAACACAGTTTTCATCCATATGGCTAAAGTCTCACTTGTTCTTTAACCCTCCTCCAAAACAGAATGGCCTGATTTGTGTTGCCAGTTGGAATCCAGTACTGGTTCCTTCTGTTTCTCATGCAATACTCAGGCACTATCTGGCAGATGCTATTTGGCATGCTTGAAAACTATAGGAGAGAGTTAGCAGTTAAAGAGTTCCAGTGTATTTCAAACACTGAACACATATTTGTGTGCCAGTGCTTGAGCCCATGTGTTTAGTATTATAACCACAATGAGAGCCTGTTGCAAATGCCATACAACCTGCACACAAGGCTAACGCTGAAGGAATAGCTAAGTTCTGTTCTGAACAAGGAACTTAATTCGCTAGTCACCTGCACAGATGGTAGACAAAGCATAGTGCCATACCATACTTGTAACTAAAAAGACTATCCAGGCATTGAGATGGGTTACTTAGGAGGCTGTGAAAACTCAATTTCTGCAAATTTTTAGGTGCGGGTTAGGAAGATATCTATTATGAATACTTAATCCTGCCTCACATTAGGGAGATGGCCAAGTTGATATCCTGCAGATGTCATCAGCTTTCAATACTACTGTAATTTTAGAATACTTCTTTGCCGGAAGTTATGGCATGTGTGGAAAATAATTTCCAAGTCTCTATTGTATTGAGTAAGCAATTCCTTTTTGGGGGGAAAGGTGGGTGGCGGATGGGGTATGTGTGTTCACTGACGTGGACTTCTATAGTAGAGAAAAACTAATTTTTCGTCTCAGGAATACTGATGTAACAAAAGATCCCTTTGGAAATTTTGATATTGAGATTTGCTGTTTATCTAGAAACTCACCTATACCCATGGATGCAGAATAATTTTTAAATATCAAAAAGTAAATTTAGAAACACATATGTACATTTGTCTTTGATAGCTTAAAACTACTCAAAGAAATATTTTCTATTCACAAAAAATTCTTATAATGATGGAATGGTAATTTTTAATTTTTTTTTATTTTTTACAAGCAAAAGCTATATAAACATTTGATTTCCTATACATTTAATATAAATGCTTCTGATCTGTAAATTGAAATCCCTTAATGTTAATCTCTTGTCCCCTTTTCTGTTCCTCCTTCTCTCCCCTCCTTCTCCTCAGGCTTTCACATAGGATGGTTTCAGGATAAAAAATGCTAGGAATTTAAGAAGTGTTTCTCACTCCTGTAAAATTGTTAGTGTTTCAGGATACCACTAATGTAAGATATATTCGACTTTTTGGTTAAACGTGAGAGCTATCATTAATTCTGTTTTGCAGAAACATCACTTGAAAACTCAGTTACAAATTCAAAGCAAAAAAAAAAAAAAAGGCCTTTGGAATCATATCTGAAATCAGCATTAAAAATTATCTTTCATTTTTGTGTTAGTTAAACATCTGACACATTCCACAGCAGTTTTTCTTTTGTGAGCATAAAAAGTTAGAAGCTTCTCAGATGGTGTTTAGTGTTTATAATGCATTTGTCTGGGCAGGTGTGCTTGTAAAATTACCAAACCATTCAAAGTTAACACAGTTCAAATAAAACTTGTTTCATCTGTGTGAAGGAGACTGATTCTTTCCTCTCCAGACTTCCTACCAGACAAACATTATTACTACAATTTAATGGGTGCCACTGTTGTATGTGGATTGTGACTGCTGGTTCTCCCTGTTTTTTTGTTCCTTGGTATGTTTATTTATACAGGAGTTATGAGACTGTGATTGAAGTTGGAAAAGACGGTCCCCTTGGGCTTGAAAAGTGACTGACCCCAATGAGCAGGGCTTGTTGTCAGTGATGCTGGAATCTCTTCACGAGTGAGTGGAAAGTAGTTTCCTGTCAAGTTTAGTTAGGATTGTTTTTTTATTTATTTTATTTTTTTTCTTTTCTCCAGCATAGACAATCTTTGTTGTTATATACAGTGTGATTCCTGTGCTGCCTTAAAGATACAAAGAAGAAAGCCTGTGTTTCAACAGAGAGACAGCTAAATTTTGGTTCAATGGAGTTGTCACATAAGAACTTTCTATGCATCATGAGAATAGCTTTATCCAACAGTGAGCCCTGTCAGGGACCTTTAAAAAGTGCAGACTTATGATTGACTTTCCCATCACAGTCTAGTCTCCTTATCTTCTACCTTTGCAGTTTGAAACTGTGATTGTGTCTTTGCATAATATGTTGTACAGTTGATATGTGAGGCTACGCATGTGAAAGAGAGAGTAGAGATGTGTCTGATGTATCTGGATGAAAGAATAAATATGCCTTTATAAGAATGATTCACCAGTGAAACAGCACAAGGAAAAATGTTTTCCACACTGGACATTTATTTACTTTATGATTAATGAATGCGAGTTTAGGGTTTTGTGTGTTTTGTTGGTTTGTTTTTAATTTGTCGAATATGTTTACCAAAAAAAAAATAGTTGAGGGGATTGGATCCATGTTTGACAACACATTATTACCCTTCTCTAAGAGTGACTTCTAATTTCCTTTCAACATTTCTTCTGTAAAAAAAAAATCCATTTTCCTTTGCAATATTTTTCTCAGCATGATGGTCTGGCCTTGACCCTTTACATTTGACAGAACCAAGCAGATACAGTTTTCAAGTAACCATTTTATTTCTTGCTGTTGCTTGCTATTGTTCCTTTTATTGTGCCAGTGGTGAATGACTTTAACTCCTGTCATTTTCCCCCTCTAACTTCTGCTCTAGGAGAAGGAGGAAAAAAAAAAAGGAGAAAGAAATTACTGAAGGAGAATGACATTTTTCACACTTTTGATGGTCAAAGAATTTATTAGAGTGCTGTTCTTGACAGGACAGATTCAACTGCAATTCAAGCCTGGTCTCAGATCTGACTAAGAGCCTGGATTTGACTAGGATGGAGATGGTTTTGCTTAAAACCTTCTCACATAAAGTAGAATCTTTTGGAAGATAGCTGTTGATTTTGGTGATTAAAGTGCTCCAAGACAAAGGGGGCTCTGTTGTGGAAGTCTGAATTGTTATTGGTTGTTAGCAAAAATATTTAATTAGATACCACCTTGCTGGTAGTGCGGGAATCCATCTGCAAATACAAGGGGCAAGCCCCGAAATGGTTGCAATATAACTAATTTTGAAGTTTTTTTCAGGATTTTAGCCTGTTTTCACTATGATGTTTTCTGCCTTATAAAAAAGCCAAAATCAGAGCATTGCTTTTGTTCCTACACATCTAGAAGCAATTGCTTCTCTCTCCCTTTATTTGATACCTTTTGACGCGCTTACAGTAAGGAATGATTGAATATCTGATTAACATCATGTAAGAAGCATTTTTGCCCAGTTTTCTGACGAGATGCCAAACCAGTCCAAATCCCTTGAGTCTTATGCGGGAGGTAATCCCACGATCCAATGTCAGAATAATCCTCCCAAGACAGCTTAAATATTTGTACTTCTTTCTTAAATCAAGAAATCCCTTGAGGTTTATACCAATCCCAATTTAAAAAATGACTTGACCTGAAAACCCTGGAGGAATGTTTGAATGAGGTTGTCTTGCCTCTGGCTTCTTGGCCAACATGCTCTAACAAGATATGGAAAAGATATACAAGGTTCTAATTTATAATATGATATGAAAATTATGCATCCAGTGAAAGACTAGAGGGAAAAATAAGGGACGGCAATGGTGGTAGAGACAGCATTTATTGTGATTACTAGAAGGGGCCTCAGTGGGCTGGGATTATTGTACTTTAAGTGAAATTGATTTTGTTCATGATTTGATTTTAATCTAGTTTAGATGAATCAAATTCTACAAGGAACAGATATTTAATTTAGTACATTAGGATGAAAAGGACATCAGTTCAGAGAAGTTTAATGCATATGATGTGATAAAAGCAGTATCTGATTATGAGAGTTTTTTTTTTTATATATATATATATCGTAATTCCTTGTTATTTCGTTACTTCTTGGATATATTTTTCTCTGCATAATAGTTTTATTAAATCCAGCCAAGATTCTAGTCTCCTTAATGATATTTAGACTGACTGCTGGAGCTAAAATAATAATAATAAAAACTGGAGAAGGAAAAGGAGGAAGACAAAATTCCAGACTTATCACACTGATTTTTGCTAGAGATCTGCTATCAAAACAAACAGAACATCCTTGCTTGCCTCCTGGGCACTGCTGCAGGCAAACTCCGTTGCAGAACGAGTCATAGCTGTCTCGTTACAGACTGCAGTTGTAAACAGAGAGTCTGTAGAAACCAATCTCCTGCAATTTTCCAGTCTACTGTTTTCTAATCCAGGGGAGTTGGAATGCTTCGCAATTTGGAAGAAGTTGGTTGCTGTTGAAGAGAGGTCTCCTGCACTTCAACAGTCAGGACCAGATGGATCTTTTTTCTTAGGTTAACACCAGAGTTTCTGTTAGCCATCCATGCAGAGAATCCAGAGAAAGAAAAGTTCAGATGGTGCATCTTATAAAATGATTTATGTGAAAATTTCCCTACTTCTTTCCCTCTTCCCTGACATCCGGTTACTAGAGGCTCTTGTTGGAAGAAAGTAATATTGTTGATTTCACTGGCTTCCTAGCACCTCTTTTAGCACTGTTTTTTGGGTTATTGCAGATGAATCAGAGAACTAGTATCCTCACTGAGGAATATTTTCTGTTTGGATGTTTAATGAACAAATCTTTCATATGTTAAGGGAAAAAGATTGTTATGGAAGGGACTTTCGATTACCATCCAGGTTTGTAAAGATCTGTATGGGTCATGGTGATCTGCATGGGAAAATAATAAAAAGGAATAATGAAGGAGAATTCTTACATCATAGATGCAGGGCAGGAGCTTGCAGACCAGCATTTTAATACATCAGTCTGGGAACACTCGATTATATGTCACCTTGCTGTGCTTGCTTGTGTTAAAACAAATTGCAAGTGCTTTTGCCCTCTTTGTAAAAAAAAAAAAAAAATGATTAAGATTTTTCACTTGCTGAAATGCTTTACAGAAAAAGGCAAAAAAAAAAAAAAAAGAGGGGGAGTGGGGGAGGGGGGAAATAGAAAGCAGCTGTATGGGTCTGACAGACTGTGTCCAGAGGATGGGACCTTCCCTTTCAATACTTAAATCTAATCATGTCTCAGGCAAAACTACATCCCCCTCCAACTCCTCCTTTCATATAACAAGTTGCTCCAATATAAAACCAATTTAGTTAAAATGAAAAATTGGTGGATAATTTTCAGATGCCTCCTATTTGGAGGCAGAAATCACTTGAGAGAAATCTCTAGAGATGAGTTTACGTTGACGTAAATGAAATTAAGATGTTCAAGGACTGCATGCTATCTGTAGGGAATTCATTGGGTTTCCCCCTTACTACCCAGTTTTAAAGCTAGTACCTATCAGCTATTGTGTGGTCCAGGAGCTGTGGTCATTGTGGTTCTGTATCAGCGTCTGGTACTGTAAGAGCCATTTGAAGGACAATGTGGTCTGGCATGACTGAGAGACACTGTTTCCCTTTCTGGTTTGGAGGCTTGGCTCCTTTATGGAATATCCAGTAAATAACACTCCCTCAGAGCCTGATGAATCAGCAAAAGTAGATGTTTTTATATTTTATTACCTTACACAGGTATTGTGCCAATGAGTATATACATTTTTTTTCCCTCTGTCCTTAAATATACATGTGCTGTAGGCAACAACTGCAATGCTAGCTTGCTGTTTTAAAGCATAATGACTTTACCCATCTACACTGTTCTCTGTTCTGTCATTGACTAATTGGCATTGGCAAATAAGACTGCATTGTTTTGCATGATATAAAGTTCACATGAGGTTTGAATGAAACAGTGCTATACATGGTAAGGGACAGAGCACTGAATTTTGTCCATGCCTTATCGATGATCTTGGATTTTACCACCTGCAACAACTATAGATTGTTGCATCTCTTTCTTTTGCCTTGAGATGCTGGGAGTAATGAGAATTTTGTTGTCATTGCTGACTATAAGTCCTGTACTGAGACTGCATCAGTTCATTTAGCTGGAGCTTTTCAGGGACCTGCTGGCAGGAATTGATTTCCTTATTTTGGTCCTTCCATTTTGTGGATTCAACCAAAAAAACAGTCTTCACTGAAAGATATTCCACACACATTTATTTTAAAAATTACCGAAACATTTTATGTTAGGGAATCAGATTTTCTTCACGTGGAAGTGTATTTCAAATTTGCCGAATGCTGTAAAGCAACATATTTTACATTGCAACACTAACTAGTATTTCCTTAAGAAGAGAAGCATAGAAGGAACCAAAATAAATACTCAAATCTGGACATTGCATTGATTAGATAATCTATTGCAATTAAAGCCTTGAGTATATTCTTATTTTTATAGTATCATATTTCCTCATTCTTCCTAGGCTTTAAACTGCCTGAAACCATGAAAGGCTATATTCAATGTCACAGATGTGTGCGGGAGAACACGGACGGGTTGACATGTGCTTGTCAGTGTCAGCTGAGAAAAGAGCTGGCATGGATTGTTCAGTGGAACAATGAAGGAGGTGGTGTCTCTGGGACAATAGCATTAGCTGGCAGAGCAGATGGACTGCTAGCCTGGGAGGTTTAACTAATCCTCTGTCGGAACAATGAATAAGAGTTTACAGTTTGCTTGGCTAAACTATGCTGAAGTGAAACAGAAATGTGTATGTATTGCGAATCTTGAGTGAGGCCCATCAAGTTCACTAATTTTGCCTGCACAGATTGCTTGAAATATTTCAGAACTTGTAAATGCATCAGCATATGTATTCATTTTTGTTAAGCAAATCCAGAAAATTAACCCCTATGAGCAAGCTCTCAGAGGTGAAGTGGTAACAATTTTTTGAATAAGTAACCTTCCGCTAGGAAACTGTCTTCACTTCCTTAAAATTTTGCCAAAATTAAGTTAGCTAACATTTTCCCTCATCAAGATCTGCCTAGGCTCAACTTTTGGAAAATGTCTGGAGAACAGTGAGATAGAGACAAAATATTTTTGAACCTATCTCTGCATTAAAATAATAATAATTTTAAAAGCTTCTGTTTACTGGAGGAAATTTAGTCCTTCCGTTCTTTAGAAAATGAACTTACGATTGGTAAGAATGTATTTTTTGCTCTTCCTCTGGGAGAGGCAACCACATTTAGTCCACTCATAAACACTGAAAATACCTCAGTTTGCCCTGGCTCAGTAACGGCATTAGCATTTGGCAGCTAAAGTCTGTGATTTGTGTCTGAATTGAGCTTGCTGTATCTCTCAGAAATCACTGGTGTGATCTGACTGCACATGAACCAACCATAAATAGCTATATCTATGCATATTGGGTGAGCATCTCTTTTCTTCGACAATGGTCCTCACAGAGGGTTCTTTGTCTCCATAGGGATGTTCTCTTCTTTGTTTTCAGTATTTGTCTACTTGATGACCAAACAGAACTGAGAATTAAAGTGCAGCTTGGTAAAGTGCAGTGAGGTGAGAAACAGACATGGAGTATGGGGGAGCTGGAGGAAGGAGATACCTTGGTTAGCAGGAGTAAGAGATGGCAGGGTCTACCTGAGGGGCACAAGGTGGCATATAGGTGATGTTTCCAATGTCTGATGTTTCAGCTAGGCATGAATGTGCAAACTGGAAGAGCAAAGAGGGAAGAATTATATTGGCAAGATAAATAGGGCATATGAATATGGGAGAGCCGTAGCAGAGACTGGAGATGAATAGTCTGAGGAAAATGTAGGTAGACAGGTTGGTGAGAAGCTTAGAGTTGGAAAGAGTTGGAGAATATTCACGAGGGCTAATTGGAAGTCTAGAAACTTACTTCTGTAGGTTTGCTCTGATAGCAATGTTGAGAAACTCTGATCAGCTGTCTGTGCTAGATATGCAAGGTCACCCTCTTCATTGTCTGGAAAGGGAATTTATAAAAGAGAACTTAAATGAAGTTTTAATTTACGTGAAGGCTTGCTCACTGTGTGTATCTTCTGATCTCTGTGACAGGCTGTGATGCACAGATTCTGACTTACAGGATACCCTGCACTCATTATTGCAGCTGAGACCAGCGGGGATTCTGTTCTGGGCATGTGGAAGTCTGCACAGTGCCAGCCATGGAAAAAGCAGGTCCCTGGAGCTCTGAAGTTTATTTCACACTTCTGCATTTTTGATTTCATCAGATACACATCAACTTTCCCTCATAAAATATGCCCAGCAGTGCTACTGTACTGCACAGTGATGTTGTGTGGATAAATCTGTTAATATTTAGAAAGCACGAAAAAAGCTATAATGGGAGCACCAAGAACCCTTGAGGAAGTTAATATTTTGGTATCAAGTCATGATTTGAACAGCATGCTGGAAGGAGTGCATGGTGCATTCACTGAATACTGAGGATAAAGTATAGAATAACTGCTATTTTACAACATGCCTGAAAAATACATAAAATCATTTCTTGCTGTGAATGCTTAATCTATTCAATCAATGAGAAGAAATAGCTAATGTCATCTGAGAGTGCAGAGAAGGGAAAAGCACAAGTATACACAATGTCATGTGTATGATAGATGATTAAATTGCTCAGAATATCAAAATTTCTCGTTACCTGATTTTGTGGTGTTAATGTTCTGCTGTACTATTCCAGCAGTGCAGCTTACCAATGCTCAGACTACCTACTCATCTTCCTTACTTCAGAAGGTTTTCTTGGAGGGGGAAAGAAAAAAAAAAAAAAAAAGCAGACCATGAAAATGCATACATACTGGGAAAGAGTTAAATAACAGAAGCACAGCAGCCTTTTTTTTTTTTTTTTTGTCTACTTTGTTAATCTGGACACAGTGTTAGATTCAGAATTGTCTACAAGGTTATCTACCCTGTTAAAGCTCAGAAGAATTTTCAATGACGCTCATTTGTAGTAGTACCTGTTGGGGGAAAGAAAGAGCTTGTGCAATTACAACTTCTCTTATAGCTATTGCTTATCAGTGTCTGCCTCTGAGTCAGGAAGCGTTTTCTGGCTTGAGCAGCACAGTGAAGAATGACTCCGCTGCTAACAGAATGGAAACTCAAAATGAGATTGAGTTTAAATCCACAGCTGGGACTTGAACACTTGGCACCAGAGATCATAAGGTCATTGCAGTAAGACAGGGAACATTCATGCGTAGTGTGTAAGAAACACATCGGTTTGCTAGTCGTCACTGCAGATTTTCACTATCTGTTGTATGTGTGCTGTACAGTAGATTCACGTCTTTCCAACCTGCAAGTCTGTATGATTTTTTTTTCTCTTATTTTATGGTCAGACAAAAATATTTACCTGCAGTTATTTCTTTGTTGGATTTGTTGCTTCCAACATGGTGCAAAATAGACTTTCATATAATTTTTCTGATAAATAAAAGATGCACAATGTTCTTTGATAGGTGATTAAATTGCTCAGGATGGATATCACAGCTCACATAACTGAAGGCAATTGTGTGTGTGTGCGCGTTTGTTTGTTTCCAAAACATTGTTTGGGATTGGTATATGTCTTTTAATGTCTTGCACATCGAACATTGCATGACTACTAAAGTTAATAAAAACATAAATTCAGAAAAATAAACAAAGATTGTTTGCAAAGGTAAAGCTTTGCTAGTAGATAACTAAAGTCTCACATATTTTCTTTTCTCTGTTTATTCCCCATTAGGTATATTACCTCACATAATTCTTGAGAAATTCAAATGACTAAAAGAGAAAGTGCTTCTTTTTAAAAAGCCAGTGTGACCTCTGGAACTAGAGGTGCATATTAATCTTACAACCAATAAACCTGCCCGAAAAATACATAAAATGCATTTTAATACAATCAGAGGTGATCATTTATAGCTGTGAAAGAAAGGTGAAAGCTTCACTGAGACAGAAAGCAGAAACCAGTCTGGCTTCAAGGACTTAGGCTAAAACTTGGTACTGTACAGGAAAACAAGCACAAAGACAGATACGGGAACTTGCAGAGGATTCAGTCTTCAGGAATGCAATTGTATGGTAGGGATTTATTAAAGGGAAAAAAAAAAAAACAAAAAACAAAAAACTATTTAGTTAACATTCTATAAAGAAGATCTTTATAAATTTTACAATTACTAATATACTCATCTCCTAGTCATTGAACGTGTTTTGTCTGTCTTCTAATAAATATGACAAATTTGTCAGAGATTAGATGTACTTTCAACTGTACCTTTAGACATGAGAGAGTCCTCACAAACGAGAGCTGTTGAATTCCCTAAGCTTTGGAAAACAGAGCTCACACAGGATAACTGAAACACCAGACATAAAACTATATTAAACTGGGCTTCATAGGTTAAGCTGCTCACGGAGTTGCATGTGTTGTATAAAAACTAACAACCAACCAACTGGTATTCTAAATTTTGCTTCCAAATGACATGACTGATAGTTTTTTTTTATGGTAAATGGGAAAAAAAACTAGGAGCTAATAATGCAAATGACACACAACAAAGACTGGCTAAATATCTGAAGAAAAACATCAACACTACAAAAGGTAGAGCTAAAACCCTCATCGTTTGATTTAAATAGCCTTTACCACTGGGAACTACTAGAGAAAGGAATCCAGATTTGAGAACACTATCATTAAAAAAAAAAAAACAAGAAAAAAAAAAGAGAAGTTACAAGAGTGTTGGCACATAGTGTTTTGGATTTAAATAGGCTCCCTGCAGTTGCTCAGTGAAGCTGACATTCTTGACAGACCAGCAACTTCAGTTTAGTGATCAGCTAGTTTGGGTTTCAGGTTCTGTGGTTCTGATAGGAATGGGGTTTCATGAGGTTGTCCCCATTGCAGAATTGGAGATAAATGCAGTGAGAATTGGACCTATCAGCACTTTTGGTCTCCGGGCTCCTTCACAGAGCACCCCGGCATGACTAACTGCCCTGATGAGAGTCCTTAAAGCTCTCTTTTGGATTCATCAGCAGTTCAACAACTCCAGCAAGCATGGACCCAAATTTTGACCCCCAAATTTTTTGGGTTCAGTGAATATACAGTCAGAGGAACTCCTCAGGGAAGCTAAATAGAACTTGCAGTAATAAGGAAAATGTCACTTTTCAGTTACTTCCCTGTCATTTTTTTTTGTTTTATAGTACTGTCTTCTTAGCTTCCCTTGACAAAGCTTACCATGAAATACAAGACTATTCAAACTTTAATTTATAATAAAACATTTTTGACTGCCAAATCCAGAGTTTATTGAGTAAAAAAAAAAAAAATCTGGCCATGATGTTTTGTCTCTTCTTCCTCTTTTTTGTTTGTTTTTTTGTTTTTTGTTTTATCCTCTTGGCAAGACAGCTTTTCTGTCTGCAAATTTCCACGCTTCTGAAAACGGTAATTAAAGACTTGCAACTCAGATACTGATTTACTGTTTTTACTGTTGAAAGGTTACACTCTCCTCCCTCAATAAGCAGTTATGTGATTTATCTATTCCTTATTACAAGACATGATCAAATCTATGTAACAGTTTTCCACCCTCCCTCCACTTAGATCTGTATTGCATGACTGCATAACCCATTGACAACTGAGGACTTTGTAAATACATAACTGAGTTTAACCTTTACTTTACACAATATTTTTCAAAGTGTTTATTATTTTAAGGATTGTTCTGCAATGTGAATAATACCCAACATATTCCTATGTAAGCAGTAAGGCTAGAAATACGGACATGTTTTTACTTGGCACTACATTTACTTGTATGAATGAAGATCAGGTTCCTAAAATACAATAGGCCAATAACCATTAAGCACCCACTTCTTAACCATTCATTCTGGCTTTCCATCTTTATGTATTAGCCACAGCACTTCCTTTCATTCTGATTTATTTTTATTGTACTTTCCCAGCAGGCTTGTAGTAATGCTGCTTTCTATGGCTTCTGTGTGCAAAACACACGTTTGCAGTGATCCAGATTTTGTTTGTTCTGTTTCAGGGGCAAGTAGATTTGAAGAGAAGTACCATGATGGCTAATTCTCTTCGTAGTTTCTCTTACAACAGAATGCAAATTATCTTTGACCACTATTGTAGGCAGAAATAAACTATAATGACAAAAGAGTATCAATATACAAAGGAATCCATTAACTGTTTGTGGTTGTTATTTTTATAATCTACGGTGTGCACATTTCAATATATATTGTGCTGAACAAATCCATAGCTCACACATACTACAAACCAGATTCAGATGGTTTCACTCATACAGAATACTTTTGTCTGCTAAAACTGTTGTGGAATTATACTGCTGACATTTCAGCAACTGAAAATGGCCTTTCTTTGCTCTAATTAGGCAGCTGAGACTGTCAGCTTTTTCTGCAGAGAGAAATTTCTATGAGATTTATGGTAGTTCCTTCTCCAGGAGGAATTAACTGTGAAAGGCACATCAAAGAAAAACTTGCTGCTATGTGAATGGTTCAGGTTATGTTTGAGAGTGTGAGGATTGGTAAGGCTGCACCCGGAGTATTGCAGTCCATGTCCAGTTCTGGGCTCCTTGGTGCAGGTCAGACATGGATATACTGGAGAGAGTCCAACAGAGTATCACCAAGATGATCAAGGGACTGGAGGACTTCTCTGAGGAGAAGCTGAGAGAGTTGGGACTGTTCCACTGGAGAAGAGGAAGTTCAGGGGGGATCTTATTAATGTCTATAAATACTTTGAAGGGAATGTGCGAAGAAAATCACAGAATCATAGAATCATTAAGGTTGGAAAAGACTTCCAAGATCATCTGGTCCAACCATCCCCCTACCACTGATATCACCCACTAAACCATGTCCCTAAGCACCACATCCAACCTTTCCTTAAATAGCCCCAGGGATGGTGACTCCACCACCTCCCTGGGCAACCTGTTCCAATGCCTGACTGCTCTTTCTGAGAAGAAAAATTTTTAAAAAAGAGGACTATTTTCAGTGATGCCCAGTACCAGGACAAGAGGCAATGAGCACAAACACAGGAGATTCCATTTGAATAGAAGGAACCTCTTTCTTTTCTGTGTGGGTAACTAAACACTGAAATAGGTTTCCCAGAGAGGCTGTGGAGTCTCCCTTCCTAGAGACGTTCAAAAACCATCTGGAGATGGTCCTGGGCAACCTGCTGTAGGTGTCCCTTCTTGAGCACGGGGGTTGAATGAGATGACACCCGAAGGTCTCTTCCAACCTCAACCATTCTGAGATTCTTTGCAATTCCATGACTGCTTCTAAAGACATGCTGGCACAGAATGGATGATTGGTGTAGCTCTGCCCAGCCAGCAAAGGCAGGGTAGTTCCATGAAGTTTTCTTCAAAAACTAGTTTTATGCATTATAGCTTTTTTTTTTTCCCTGTAAGCTTAACAGTCAGGACTACCTTTGACAGCTCTGTAGAGACTTTCATGATGGTTGTCCAGATCTACTCTATATGCTGTGTTACTTGTTATAGGGAATAGGCTTCTTCTCAATGCTTTTCTGAGGTTCGAGGGAAAAGGTCCCTTCCTTCTTTGAAGTAATGCCTCTGTACAACATATGGCAGGATTTGCTAAATCTTAGACTCCAGGGTACTGTGAAGATGCTAGACTGTATGAAGAAGGAACAAAAGTGTTACACTGCTGAATTCCTCTAAATACCTCATCTACTATTTGCTTAACTTTAAATTTTTACCGCTCTTGAAAGAACAAGGCCTGGGAAAGTTTTCAATTAAAATAGACAGCAGGGTGGTATACTAGCAGGAGTTGTTATTTTGTTACTGGGGGAAAAAATAGGAAAACTGATGAATATGAACATCAGAGCTCAGCATGTATACTGTATGTAGTGCTGCAAGACCTACCATACAAGATATTCATCTGCTTGTCAGTGAGATTGGATTTTTGGGAGCAGATCTGTTGATATTTAAAAGACAACAACTTGCCAGTTTCATTACTTTAGTATCTTCCAGCAGATAGACTCCCTCAAATCAATAAAGCACCCATCCTAAGCTTTCATTAAGTATTAGCCAAATGTCACCGTCTCCTAGAAGTGTGCTGTAAAATTACAATATGTAGCTGTCTTCTGCTTACACACGAGTAAGCCTGTGATAACTTCACTTTAAACAGGATTTTCTTCCTCTTCTCTGTTTCTTCACCCTCCTTTCTCTTTCCCCTTGCTTGTAAGGGTTTAATTTTCACTAGCTTGCCAAAAGCTTAATTATATTTGCTGTGTATAAATACCCAGTGGAGATCAGAGAGAAGAAGACAGAAAAAGTCATTTTTAGAAATCTGAAAAAAAAAGGCAAATGTAAACTGAAAGTACTGATAGAATTGGAAGTGTGTGGGCTGGATCACTAATTTCCACTAGGGCAGGCTTCATTGAAGGGGAAAATATGGTTAAATTAGACATACTTAAGTAATGAATTACTTGCATATCTCTAATGAGCACTTCAGATTACCTGTTATTAGAATTCTAGTACACCCAACCTAAATTTGGATGGGATACTGCCTACACAACTCTCAATTTCAGGAAGAAGAATTGCATTTGCTTTTACCTATATGGACATTTTATTTGACAGTAAGATGCTGTGTACCTTAACCAAAAATGATGTCAGTTTATGTAGATTTAACTATACATAAACACAGAAAATACAGACTGAATTACATGCAGAGTCCTTGTTCTTTGTATTAAATTGTGATCCACTGAATTCCAGTAAGGCAACATTGGAAGACTGAAATAGCAACATCCCCAGTAACTTCTAGCAAGCTCTGCTTGCTGGTCTGTCTTTGGAAAAGAACAGAGCAGTACTGTAATTTGGTATTAGTTTTACAGTTATTAGGGCATTCATTCACTTTGTACAACCTTTGATGGAAGGTCATACAACAAACTGTAGGTTGGATAACAAAGTAACAGACACACATTTTACATTAATTAGAGTAATGATGATATTTTGACATAGACTGTATTCTTGTTACCTTGGCCTTACCATTAAAGAAAAAATGCCTTTTTTTTTGTTGTTCAAGATGCCTTGATATCATCAAGGTGAAATTTATATAGTCTGATGAGAAATCCTCTGTAGTCAATGAAAAGACTTCTGTTAATGCAAATAGACTTTATATTAGACTGAAAACTTCTACCTCAAAGCTCTTCCCAGACCTGTAGCCATTTATTTTTAGAGATTACTTTTTCTCTAATTCTCTTTACTACTGAGTATTTCTTACTGCTCTCTTGTTCTCTGTTTTGTCCTAGTACCTTTCTCTTTCTGGGCTTTTCTTCTGTATCTTACTTTTGTAGACTTCTATTCATGACTTAAATCACTGTCTTTTGTCTTCATTCAAATAACTCTTGAAAACTCATTCCTTTTATTGAGCCTTTAGGGAGAACCCATTGACTTCAAGAAATTTGAAATGCAAATAATATACTTGGCAAATATACAACATAGTTAATCACTTTCACTGGAAAACTGTGCTTTTCCAGTATATTTGTGTATATTATTTCCCTTGCATTTTTCCCATATGCCACTTTCTTTGCATTCCCCAGTTTTTCTGTTCATTGTTGTTAATGAGCTTCTGCATTTGGTTTGTTTTCACTAACAATTTGAACTTTTTATGAAAGGTTCCTGACCTTTTTTCCTTGTATTGACACACAGGGTTAATATATCAGCATATATAGAAATGCATTGTATGTTAGGCTTAAAAATAACCCTGCCGCTGATGTACTGTGATACTTTGTTTTTACCAAGCAATCTCATTTTTAAAGTATGAACAAATTTACCTGAACATCTAACCAAGGCTAGCAGTAAAATACGTTAACAGTGCAAGCATTAATAAATTGTCCTATATTTTTTTCTGATTTTTGAACATTTGTTTTATGTGCTCCATGCAAGTATAATGAACCTTTTCCATTACTTTCTACAAATATTGCCAAAAAGTTCATTAGAAGAACACCGACAGGTGGATGGGAATGCATTTTAGACCTCTCTGAATATAGAAAAGACAAATAAACTAGTTGGAGGTAAAATATTTCTTTCTATCCTTTCTGCATGCTTTAAAATATCTGTCAACCTTTCCCTGTCTATGTCAGGTCACAAGTGACATTTGAACAGCAATTTTTGTTCACATGTGGCATATCTAGGCTGTCTCTGGATTTTTCTTTAAAAACAAGAGCAACCTCTCTTCTTCCCCTTTCAAAACAAGAACAACCAAACAAACAAACCCCCCAACAATTCCATAATAATGTAATTTCCAAGCACTTTGGGTAACCACTAAAAGCAAATAGACATGACATTCTTGTGTTATATAGAGTCAATATTATATTTTCAATAATTTTACATAAAAATAATGATTATTTTGTTAGAATCAGATGCTACCAGCATCCTTTTAATGATAAAATATTTCAAATATCATTTGTCTGTTATCACCAGAGTTATATAATCAAAAAAATTGGTTCACTTTTAAACAAATTCAATTAGATGTTAAATGTTGATTTATAGCTTGTGATACCATCACAAGATGGAAAAAAAAATCTACCAATTTCCACTAAGATCCTTTTGTGTGTATAATGATTAAATATTTAATTGATTTTTTTTTGCTGATATTTTGCAATCAAAGTTAACAGTAAAACATACAGAAAGCAAATTCAATCTAGAAACATTTGAAATGAAAGGCTCAGTTTTTCCTCAGCAGGGTTAGAGCTCAGTGTTAAATACAAAGAGGTTATTACTATTCCACTTACTAATAATTGTCATTATCACAGATGAAAAGAATAATTGTTATATTTACTTTGTACATGGGGCCTCATAATATAGCATGTTATGTCAGGCAACAGGGTAGTTATTCTAATAAGGCTTACTGAACATCTACTCCAGCAACTTTCTATTTTACCAGAAGTGTGAAACCAAACACTTATCCATAAAGAAAATATAAGAAAAAAAGTAGGGCTGCTTGGCATAAAATAATATTAAATGCAAGACACTCCGGTGATGTTCTCTTCAAGATCAGAAACTTGTTGGTTATCATTGGGTACGTTTCAACAGGAGGTCTGTTTTTTATTTTTGTCTTGAGAGATGTTTCTCTTTACAGTTGACATCAAGCTTTCACATCAAACCTTCACATGTATAAACAAGATCAAAAGTTTTGAAAAATTTTAAATTCCTCAGTCAGCATCTCTTTTTATGAGCTCACTCATAATGCTACTTCATACAGTGTCGTATGGCTGTTTTCCCTGATTCCTTGTAATTATTATTATTTATTTATTTATTTATTTTTGTAACCATGTGGAAGAATTAATTGTGTTACATCCTGAGAAACAGAACAGAATCAGAAAATACAGCAAAGGGTCTGGTCTGGATCAAAGAGTCTGGGTGCAAAGGTATTGATTTTATGGATTGATAAGGAATAGACAAAATGATTGGGATTGTCATACCCCACTGCTTTTCAGTTCTCACAGGGCTATAGTTTTTAAGTTAACGAACAGTAGATCTTCATGCATAAACCTGCATTTTGGATAACCTGTGTATAATGAAAGATAGAGGCAGAGGCATCGGCAGGAGGGGTGCTGCTGGGAGGCAAAGTAGGTTGTATAGGATTAACAGGAAAGATACTAAGCAAGAGGGTCTTTGGATTAAATTTCCTTGCACTATCATGCAGAAACATAGCAGAATCCCTTGTTTCATTTTGTTTTATTTTTTATAGATAACCCCAGGATCATAAAATGAATAACCAGTAAACCCTGAGAAAAAAAAAATAATGTTTTTTGAATACCATGTAGTCTCTTCTGTCATTGAAGTGAGATTTTCTGCTGGTGTAATGCAGTATGGTTCCATCAACCTCATGTAGTGACTGACAGCAACAAGGGGATTGAAGAGATTTACATCAATTAAAATTGGATTTCAGACCGAACTTCCTAGTCTTATTTATTTTATTTTGTCTTAATCTGTGCAGAGAATAATATTGTGTTTTTCTTCCCTATGACCTCTTGTCACACTTGTCTGACCTTAAAAAAGTTAAAGCTGACACCCAGATTTTCTTAGTGCACAAGACATTGTGATATGCTTTTAGGTGTTGCCTGTTTCTGTTTCACTAACTTGCTGTAGCTTGTTCATCTAACTTCTCTGAGTTGAGCTGAAAGCCATGTATTGGGAACTGTAGCTATCAGTGGAAGTAAATGAGTTGCCACTAGTTACAACACTTTTTTTTTTTTTTTTTTTTTTTTTTTTTGCCCTGTAAGGAACAGTAGTCAGGAAAAGTGGGATAGGATTAAAAAAAAAATCAAAATAATTGGATGTAAAAAATCTGAAGGTACAGCAGAGATGTCGTTTTTTTAACAGGCAACTGTAGATTTTGAATAATTTAACCTTTAAAATGTTGTTTATTCTGTTGTGATCAAGAGGAAAAAATGTCACTTCTTTCTTTTGCTGATGCCATTTTACAGGGTATGATTACAGATGCATGGTGTAAGTGCTTGTGTACAAGGAGCCTTCAACTCAGTGAGGAGCCTTGGTGTGCCAAGTATATCATCCAGAGCAATTAAAAAAAAAAAGGAAGAAAAGAAAAAGAAAAAAGAAAATCACATTTGGATTTACCTAGCTTTACTCTGGGCATTTGGGTAGCAAAAACTAGGTAAAAGAAATCTGGCATAGAATAAAAACAACTTTTGGGTCTATTGCCAAAAGCATGGCAATCTGTTTTCTTTGTTAAATAGGTATTTGTGGTCACCCCATCTCTAGGATTCTGCAACTGGTTGCTGCCCAGGCAGGTGCCATATGGGCTGGCAACTCCCTCGGGTCTGGGAACTGGGGGTGTCTGCATAGGGGTGGCAGGGCAGGGTCCCACTGCCAGGGTCAGGAGCAGGGTAGCCAGGGGCAGCCCCAGCCCCAGACATTGGGCACGTCCCAGGGGACAGACTGAGGTCAGAGAGAGTGTGAGGCTCCGGGCTGGACCAGCAGGGTGAGGCCTGGGCACATGTAGGGCTGCTGATGCAAGTGGTGATGATGAGTGATAACGTGCACTTCACAACATGTGCTGAGCTTTTACATCCTTTCTTGCATGTGCAGATGTGCTCACATTGCTGTTAGCCATCTGGAATTGCAATCATAGGTGATTAAGAGAAATATATTGGGATGACTGGTTCCAGGTGCCAGTCTTATATTGTGCTACCTCCTGAAATCAGTTGTTATTATTCTGTTGCTTTTGCTTGAGGAGATGAAGTGCAGACTATCATTGTCTGTCACACTACATATTACCAGTGCTATGTGCTGCCTGGTACTAGTCATTGCAGAGCTGGGAAGATCTTTACTACAAAGACTCATATTCATAGAGTTATATACATATGTGCTTTGCCAGCATTATTCCACCAGTTGTGGGAAGATGGTGGTGTGCTTGCTGTTTTTAGTATTCCTGTTCTAGGAAAGCTAAAAGAAATGTGTTCACAGAAAAGTGAAAATGAATCAAAGATCAGATCTACCCAACAACACTAGAAAAGGTCTTAAATTTGCCTTATGCTACCCTTATTTCAGCTGCTCTAAGCTTTCTAGAGGCCAGTTTGGGCTTATGAATATGTCCAAAACATAATAAGGTGATACCCATTGGGACATGTGGTCAACAAGTAGGTGACACCTTCTCAACAATTACTCAGCTCGTTGGAGCAATAGCTGGGCCTGGGCCTCCAGAAAGATTGAACAGGTTGCTTCATGCAATCTCTTCCTTGTTATTTCTAATTGTATATCTGGGTCATCCATTTAATGGCCAGTGCAAATATTTGTGAACAGCATGAATTTTCTCTTCCCATGAAACATTGTTCATAGGATGGACAGACATAGTGGAAATGCTTCTGTACACTTTGCTATTTGGGTTGGACTTTATGGGCTTTATTACCCTTGTGCCTTCCAGAAAAAAAAAATGACATATTTTCTGGAACGTATCGCTTCACCAGGTCTAGAATATATTCTATTATATGCTGTGCCACTTCAGATAGTCCACTGAAAATACTTTGCTTGCCTTATGAAGCATGGCCTGTAGCATGCCTTAGGGCATGGCACATGTGGGGCTAAAGTGATAGCTAAGTTACTGTATATGCACTGTATAGTTGCTTATACTTACTTGAACATAAAACAGCACATTTACACATTAGACAAGCACAAAATGGTCCATGTGGAACTACTTTCACTTGAGGCAAAGTCTCCTTGTAGAGGTCTGAAGTGTAAAGTGAATTTAGTCTTTTTTTTTTTTTAAATTGTACAAATAAGCAGAAAAGAAAGTTAATTTGTATTCTTTTTCTGTTTTCATGGCAGTGGGGGGGGGGAAGTTTGCACTTTTTCTCTGCTCCTTTTTTTCTATTTTTTTTTGGGAAGTGGAGGAAGGCTAAAAGAAATTATCTTTTCTTAAAGATGTAACCCAATTTCCAAAGAAATATAAGATGTTATAAAGAATGGGGGAAAGTAAACCCTAGATTCTCACAGTTGAGTTGGAATGTGTAATGAGTAAATTTATTTTGTGTTTGCTTATGTGGAGCTTTTTGTTCAGGTGGGTAGAGAGTGAAAAGGAAATGATTGTATTATGTTCATTGTCTGGGGTGGAAAACGAATATCAGAAAAGGTACTATTCATTTATTTTTCCTGGGGAAAGTCTTAATCATTGGACATACCAGTGGATGCATATTTGAATATATTCCGAGATGAATCTTCCAGCTTGTATCACTTGTGTTCTATTTGAAACACTGGCATATGTAGAGAGGTAGTTCAATACAGAATTAATCCCTTTGCCTTACAGGTTTGTTGTCCCTGAGAGTTTTTAAAAATCTTTTCCACCATCTTACCATGTAGTTATTTTCATTCAAAAATTTATTTTTCCCTAAGGGATTTTCTAGAAGATGCTTACCGATCTAAAACATAGTAAACAATTTGAATTATTTGGATTTAGCGATTCAGGTGGAGGTGTGCAGTGGCAGATCTGATAAGACTGTGATTCATGAACAGCAGGCAGTAATTCAGAAACCAAATTCTGGTCCTTTGAGCTTGCAACACACTATTACTTAGAGAAGAATAAAATAGAAGTCTCTCCATGAAGGCAATGGAACAACTTCTGAGCATGAAGCCACTGGGTCCCAGGCACCATACTACAAAAGCATGCTGCAAGTAAATGCCTGCTGAAATAGCTGAGGATTTTTATTTATTTATTTATTTATTTACTTACTTACTTACTTTATTTATTTCCATGACCATAAAAGCTTTGGCACTTGCCTTTCAAAGTCTAGCATGTTTGAGTTTCATGGAGAGCTCAGGACTGCTTCACAAGGGGTGGTCTCTACAGATGCTTGGGCCTGAATAGACAGGATAATCTGGAAATCAGCCTCTCCAGCATGTAGTTCAGTATGTGTTAAGCCCCAATTTTAATTTATGGTCCATAATATAATTTTCTGGCAGGGATTCATAAATCTCCATTTCATCTCTACAACTGCTGCATGATAATGGAGCTTTCTCTGGTGCTGCCTGTATCTCCACTAAGCCTGCCTCTTAGGACATGTAGAATTCAGCAGTAGGAATATCACCCGATGCCAGTCCTCACAGACGCATAGTGTTACTGAAAATGTGCTGGTGCCTCACATTGTTATGCAGGTCCATGGTCATTAAAATTTTATCATATAAACCCTTCCGTCTGCACCGAAGAGGAATTGAGAGCCTTGGCAGAGGATGATCACATATTTTATCAGAATCTTCTGAAAGGGAAAAAACAGCAGGTTCAGAGCAAGAGGGAACCAGAATAAAATTCCCTTTAATTTAAATATAATATAACGTCAAAACCCCTGAAATTGACATTTATCTACTGTAGTTCATTTTAACTTTTTCCCCAGAGTGGCTCAGTGTCCCATGGTTGCACAATAGTTCAAACCAGTTGCACATGATATAATTTTCATGTGTTTCTCCTGCAAGGCAGCTATTAATCAAAGTATGCCACAGACAGCTGAAGTGGAAGGCAGCAAGCTATGGATTATAACATTGATTTATCAGGGGTCAGTCTGTCAGATTAGTAGGTTTAGAGACTAGGCCATTTGTGGTGTTTCCTAGCACAGATGCAGATAAAAACAGGCAGAGAGCTAATTAAGCAGAGTATTCCACACATAAGATAATTAGGAAGTTTCAAATAGGAAAACAACAGCAACAACAACAACAACAACAACAAAAACACTCCTAGCCATTATTGGCCAAACTCTTTCAATTTGTTTTTAGCAAAGGATCAAATGAAAGAGTTTGGCCTGCTTGGGTTTTTACTGAGATCATAGAATCATAGAATATCCCAAGTTGGAAGGGACCCATAAGGATCATCAAGTCCAACTCCTGGCACCACACAGGTCTGCCCAAAAGTTTAGACCATGTGACTAAGTGCACAGTCCAATCGCTTCTTAAATTCAGACAGGCTTGGTGCAGTGACTACTTCCCTGGGGAGCCTGTTCCAGTGTGCGACCACCCTCTCGGTGAAGAACCTCTTCCTGATGTCCAGCCTAAACTTCCCCTGCCTCAGCTTCACACCGTTCCCACGGGTCCTGTCACTGGTGATAACAGAGAATAGGTCACCTGCCTCTCCACTCCCCTTCGCGAGGAAGTTGTAGACTGCGATGAGGTCCCCCCTCAGCCTCCTCTTCTGCAGGCTGAACAGGCCCAGTGACCTCAGCCGCTCCTCATGTGTCTTCCTCTCTAGGCCCTTCACCATCTTCGTCGCCCTCCTCTGGACACTCTCCAACAGTTTAATGTCCTTTTCGTACTGTCATGCCCAGAACTGCACACAGTACTCGAGGTGAGGCCGCACCAGCGCAGAGTAGAGCGGGACAATCACTTCCCTCGACCGACTAGCAATGCCGTGCTTGATGCACCCCAAGATACGGTTGGCCCTCCTGGCTGCCAGGGCACACTGCTGGCTCATATTCAACTTGCTGTCAACCACAACCCCCAGATCCCTCTCTGCGGGGCTGCTCTCCAGCATCTAGTCGCCCAGTCTGTACGTATAGCCAGGGTTGCCCCTTCCCAGGTGCAGGATCCGGCACTTGCTTTTGTTAAACTTCATGTAGTTGGCGATCGCCCAGCTCTCCAATCTGTCCAGATTTCTCTGCAAGGCCTTTCCACCCTCATCCGAGTCCACAACTCCTCCAAGTTTGGTGTCGTCGGCAAATTTGCTCAGAACACCTTCTAGTCCTACATCCAAATCATTTATAAAAACATTGAAGAGGACTGGCCCTAAAATGGAGCCTTGAGGGACCCCACTAGTGACCATCCGCCAGCCTGATGTGGCCCCATTTACCACAACCCTTTGAGCCCTGCCCATCAACCAATTGCTCACCCATCGTATGATGTTTTTGTTTAGCTGTATGGTGGACATTTTGTCCAGTAGGATCCTATGGGAAACCGTGTCAAAAGCTTTGCTGAAGTCCAAAAAGATCACATCAGCTGGTTTCCCTTGATCGACTAGATGGGTGATCTTATCATAAAAGGAAATCAAATTTGTTAGCCAGGACCTACCCCTCATGAACCCATGTTGGCTGGGACCAATGACTGCATTGTCCCCCAGGTGCGCTTCAAAAACTTCAAGGATCATCCTCGCCATAATTTTACCAGGCACTGACGTGAGACTGACAGGCCTGTAATTGCTAGGGTCTTCTTTCTTACCCTTCTTGAAAATTGGCACATTTGCCAGCTTCCAGTCCACTGGGACCTCCCCGGATTCCCAAGATCATTGAAAAATAATTGAGAGAGGTCTCACGATGACATCAGCCAGCTCTTTAAGCACCTCTGAGATTCTTTTTTATTCTTAATAACTTGGTTGTGTATGTAGGCTTTCCTTTCCAGTTCCAATTAAAAAGAAATTAGAACATTATACAATTAATTACTTGTTAAATATCTAAGAAATGTTTAGGAAATGCTTATTCTGGAATGACTAGAAAATACATTAAAAAGGTGCATTTGAGCTGAATTTTCCATGGTGATAACCCTTTCTCTGTGCGTCACTACCTGACTGCATATCTCAAGATAACTACCAGGTGATCTTGGAGGTCTTTTCCAACCTTAATGATTCCATGATTCTATGACATACAGAAATTATACCTATCTCCCACTGAAGACAAAGGGAGTTTCAGATTTGCATCACCTCTTATACCAGGGTCTAGTTCTCAAAAAATGAGTACTTGAACTATAATACTTTAAATCCATAGCCCATTTGCAAACTTCAGGCTCACACTAGTGGAAAGTGTTAAGGTCCATAGACAAGAGTTTCTGACCTATATTCAGATAAATAAAACATCCTTGTTTGTTAAGTGAATAAGTATGAAGATAAAAGCAGATCTATTGCAAGTAAAAGGTATTTCCATTCTCATATTTCATGCATACACGAACTATTTCAGTTTAGGTGGACTTCAATGATTAATGAATTCAGGAAAGGCAAACCCCAGTTTTCCTGTGGTCAGAAGTAGAAGACTGGCATCTAACTGTTCTTGTAACTGTTCTTGCTTTAAAAGCTAAAAAGGGTACCTTTTTCTGTAAAGAATTCGGACTAATGCCAAACACTTCAGAGGTACTTAAAAGAAGCACAAGTGTTTTCATTATTTAATGAAATGAAAGAGCAAAACAATATTGTGTTTTCTTATTGATGAATAATGTTTATCCCTGGATTTAACAACAGTGTGTTGCTCATGAATGTTTCTTCAGGATTTCTTCTTACTCTTTAATGTGACAATGGATTTAGATCAGACGGTTACCTAAATGGTTCTTATCTTTATATGTGTGTATATTGTCACAGTGATTTTATTTCATTTAGGAGTTAAAAGTGCTTCATTTTTTTCAGTTATTGGCCTCTTTTTATTTATTTATTTTTTTTATAGATGAGTGCATCTTTGTTCATTTCAGTGTCAGGCTAGCTTTGTCTAAATAAAAATATTTTGTTATGTTAGCTTGCCCCACATTTTTTTAATAACTTAAGCAACAGTTTTACTCAAGAAGGGTCAGGCATTATACTGAGAAAATCTTGTGAAACTACAAAGATACACTGATGTTCAGAAAACTATGTGTTGTTTCAGAACAACTTTCTATTCTCAGCTGCATACTTTTTTTTTTTTTTTAATTTCCTGCTTTTTTAGAAGTGAGCTATTCTGCATGAGCAAGAGATAAGTTGCACTAGAATGGCAAAACGATTGTGCAGAAAGGAGGAATTGCCCCTTCCAGTGTTGCAATCCCCATACCTTCATCTTTTCCACCATTGTCTTCTACAACACAGTCTACAACACAGGCCCCCCTGTGAAAGAAAGGTGGAGCAGTGAGTTTGAAAAGCTTTGGATGCCATTCTTGGAGACACATTGCAACTCTTGCAATTGTTTATTGCAATGGGTTCAAACACATTAGAAAGAAATGAACAAGAGATTTTGCATGGGGGATTTCTGTTTGCTTTTTGTCTTTTATTATCCTCTGGATGATCTAGCTTTTTATAGGGATAATAATCATCTAGGTGAATAATATGAGTCACTTACTGAAAAATAACAGGTTTCTCTTATCTGTTAAAAAAAAATCTGCTATGATTTCTGAATATGAAGAAACTACCAAAAATTCTACCATATGCCTACTTTCTATAAAAATCAGCTAGATAACGATACTTCTGATCTCTGATTAGTATTTGTTGACAGGGTTGCTATCAAGTACTTTATATCTAAAATTTGAAAATATTTTGGCACTGTCATTCTCCAGATATTTAGAACATTGCTTTTCTTGCTTGTGCTTGTGGGAATGTTTTATGTACTTGCAGCTAAAGTCTGCATCCTTAGCCTTTTTAGAATGCATATAACCTTTTGAAATCAGTAAATTGATGAAATCCATTTGGACTTGTTTTTGTGGATCTAGCAAAAGGGAACTCTGTGATCTCAGTACTCTTGCTTTGCTTAATATCACTTTAGTCCTAAGCCTTCATAAAGATTTTCAAAGAATTTACTAGAAAAATTATCAATTATCAGTATTAACTTAGTGACCTGTTTTTAATTTGTTCCATTTTCAAAACAAATAAAATCTATTTCAGTGCAATATTTGGTAAAATCAAGTCAACACAAACATCAATTAGTAAAAATCTTGAGTCAGTCTGATGCAGATGGCAGGTATAATTTTGGCTTCATACAGTAAAAGTTTCACTAAAGTTAAGTAAATGAGAACATGGCTGTACATTCTAGGAAACTTGACAGCCTTCACTAGGGGCATTTGTACCAGCTATAATCGTCATCATTATTATTATGTCTTGCATTCCCTTAGCTGTGGTAACATGATGAGTAAGAGCAGTCTCATAATGTATATTGATCGCCCAAGTATTAATCTACTCAGACAATATTTACCACTTGCTTAGCACTTTTCATTTCTTTAAACATGAATGCACTTTTAAAAGGCTGAGAGGGTTTGTATTTTTCCATTTTACTTATGGAGGAAAGGAAGCAGAATGTGACTAAGTGACTTTCCCGAGTCACGACCTCAAAAGGGCAAGTGAAGTGACCTAGGCCCTCATGGTCCCAGAGCTGGAAGGGAAGGCAAACTTTTTCTTAAATGTGGCTTTTCTTTTTCTTAAATTTCTTTTTTTCTTAAATTTCTTTTTCTTAAATGTGGCTATGTCTGCTGTTTCTGTAAAAGCACATTTTTTGTGTAAAAGCCTCTCTAGACATTTATTCTCTGAAAATAATAACTTCATCCATGCTTGCGCTGTCTCACAGCTTTTTTTGCCTCTACCCTTCTCCATGCCATTTCTAGACTTGAAAAATGCATTTATGTGAATCAAGCGCTAAGTATTTCTAGGGCTGACTATGAGGTTTTCTTATTCATCCTCCTGATCGTGGCATACAGTCAGTCTTACGAAAAGGTGCTTGTAGGGAAGTCTAGTTCAGCACTTCAGTTTTACCAGAAGTAGTACTTCATTTTTATCTCTTTCTGCCAGTACTCCAGCAGGAGTTTTCTGGGGGACTGGGACAATGTTTTGCTGCAGATAAGACAATAAAGCGTGCGCACACACTGATACCTAAAAAGTGTGCTTTCTAGCATACTATGTTGATAGCACAGCAAGTAAACAACAATAACTACCTCTCTGGCATACACATCCACAGCTATCTCTGAGGGACACTGCCATCTGAGACCTTTTCTTCCATACTGTGCTGCATAGCTGGGCATGGGCACTGTGATTTATGGTCCACTGACCACAGTTCCAGCTATCCTCCTTTGAACCGAATTTTTGCTTTTAAAGAAACCAGTCTGTGTTTTGTTCTTTCTTTGAAAAAATCATCTGAGTTTTCCACCAGATTTGTAAAGTCCCAAATCCTTTTGTTTCAATGACAAATACTTCTTCCATTGAGCCCTTTTACATGTCAGGGTGGAACCTTCCCCAGGATGATTTAAAGGCAAAAGACAGAAATGGGCCACTCCATGCTTCCTGTAAACAGTTTAGATGAGAACAATGTGCTAACAGTTCCATGCAGTTTTCAGAGGAGGCTGAATTTGCTGGATTGCTGAGTCACTGACAAGCTGTCGCATGAAAGAGACAATAATTTCTTTCAATTAGAAGCTCATGCAGGCAGGAATATCTTTCAAATATCACGGAGATAAAAATGGAAATCCTGCTCCATTTCAGTGACTGATTTCTCTGCTGATGTGGAACAAACAGCAGATAATGGAACTATGCATATTCTTACAAACATCAAACTTCTTCTCTCCTTTTCTTTTCCTTTCTTCCTTTCAATACTTCCTAACTATCTTTTCTAAATTCATTTTACTGTTGGCTGACTGTCACTGGTTACCATAGCAACAACCTTTGGTAACAGCAAGTCTGGGATGCCCGATGCGAGCATCTTCACATTTGAGTCTTGCCAAGGCTGGCTATTAATCCAGGGTTATATATTGGCTCAACACTGTAAGATTGCTCTATTTTTCCCCCCTTTAGCTGACTGCCAATCTGATTTTCCTGAGTTGGTTACTTTTCTTTCCACACTTATCTATTGGGCAATCTGGTGTTAATTTTCACTCTGATCTTTTCATGTTGGTTATTTTGTAGGACTGGTTAGCTTAAATGTCTTTCACAAAATAGGTTAAAACATAATTGATTTAAAGAACCGCTTTTTCAGTTTGTTTGTTTCTTAGTGAAAAAGAAGGATTTGAAGTAATCTTGTTCTTTGGACAACTATTCATAGTCGATCAGAGCAAATTTCACTTGCAAGCTGTTCTGATCTTTGATATGTTTAAATGCTTTGCATGATGTAACGGTGATTACTTTTTTTTTGCTAGGGTAAGGGGTAGAGAAATATATATAATGATAAAGTTTTTTGGAGACAGATGGCTAGTATAAAACATCTGTGAATGATGTAGCACCTAATGGCAGCAGTGGAAGAGTGGAACTGTCTTTAAAATTTTGTAAATCCCCATACCTTCTTCATAAAACACCCCCTAATAGCGGCTTGCTGTAAAGCAGAAGTAGCAAAGTGGTTAAGAGTAGTTGGTTGGGAAATGAGAGATGAAAGAGAAAACTGCAGTGCAGTGATTGGTTTGATTTGCTGAATAAATTGCTATGTTCAGATTCAGTTCATATCAATAGGCAAAGCAGTGTACACCTGCAGAGCCTGTCACACTTGGTATCCAAAACTCTGACACAGCTAGTCTTAAACAATCTTCACTGTTGTCAATAATTAAAGCCAAAAAGCCCCAAACACTAAACTTACAGTGTTTGCAATCTTATTGCATATACAAGAAAAAAAGAGAGTAATGTTTCTTGGGGATATTTCCTTAAAAAAAAACACAACAACAACAACAACAAAACTTTTAATAAATATATGTAATATTGTATTATTTTGAACAGATTACTTTAAAAGTAGGCAAGAGGTACTGTTCATTCAGTAGATTTTCTCTTTTTTAAATGTGACCAGAAGCTAGGAGCATAGTGTACTGTCTCCTTAATACAGTATAAATTGCATTTTGATAATTTGCAGCTATGATGTAAAATGGATAAATGTGAAGTCTTCTACATTTGCATGAGGCAACTGATGTTTATCCTTGTCAGTAATCCTGGTAGGTTTTTGGGATTGAGAATAGCTGTTTTCTAGGGAGTGGTTTATTATTATTTATTTATTTATTCATTTTGTCTCAAATCTCTCTGGGTATGTTTTGCAATAAACATTTGGTTCAGAATCTGAAATCTCCATTGTTTTTTCTGGAATTTGGAAAAATCCCTTCAGGTTTGTTTGGAGGTTTCCATTCATACTGCTATGATGGGAGTTTCCAGGAGAAATAGGGCTGAACTCTTATAAATGGCCGATGTAAAATAATATTTCTGGAGAAAGGGGAAGGACGTATCTTAAGAGGAGATATAATGGCTCTAAAGTGTAGAAAATTACTTGGACAAATCCTAGTAGATTTTAGGGGAATTCCTCAGGAGTTTATGAAGTTGCAGACCTGACTGAGAGGCCTATCAACTTAACCTTTCTGTTAGGGAGTTCCATTTATTCATTTTACCTCTTCCTGTATATAAGGTGCCCTGACTCTTTGAGTAGCTACACTTACACCTGATTTTAGTCAAAATCTTGTCTTGTAGTTTGTTTTTTTTTTGTCTTCTTTTTTTTTTTTCTCAGTCCAGCACTAAATACAAACTTTGAAGTGTTGTGTATTAACTACAATTGACATTCGTGATCTTGGGGTCAGGCTACTTTTTGAAGAAATGCAGTTGTGGCAAATTTCAAAAAGCATTTTTGGCAGTTGCAACCCAAAAGACCTATGGAAGGTTCTAAAAACTCATTTTCAGCCTTCCTTAACATTAGTTTAACACTTGAATGTTTAATCAAAATGTTTGATATTTAAATATTAAACATTGCCATTTTTCTCTGGACACTTAAGCCAATATTAAAAGAGAGTGAACATGCACATCTTGTTTAATTATTGTTAATGGTTCCAGGCAAATTCCAAGACTGAAATACCAGCAGTTATTACACATCTAAAGGAAGTGCAGTTCTGTTTACTGTTGGTAACAAATATTTTCACCATGTGAACTCAAAATCTTTTATTTTGAATTGTTGTAGCCTTCTTCAATATGTAATTCTTTTATACCAGAGGGAAGTTTGGTGTCACGATGCTCAGTTTTTGATGATTGTCAGAAAGAAGGTCTCCTTTCTTATACAGATAGGAGTGACAGTCTGTGGTTGGAAGTCTATTATAAATTTGGACTATATGTAATTGAGCATTGTTGTTTAAAGAACATGTTTTGCCCTGCATCTAATGTGAGACCTTCACATCAGAAGTTAAAAGTCTCAATAATACCCAAGATGTTAGAGAACATTATTCTTTTAAATTTGTACTTTAAAACAAAAAGTACAGCTTTGCATCTATTAAAAACAAACAAACAAACACCAACGAGCCATCCAAAGGGAAAAAAAAAAAAAAAAGAAAGAAAAAAAAACAACCCAAAATACAGCTTTGTTTCCAGTGGTGGATGAATGTCATTGATGAAATCCAGAAGGCAGTACAAAAATAGGATTTTATTTTGGAAGGCCTTTGACAGCAGTTCTTTGACCATTCCATTAACCTGGGTTAAATTAAGCTCTTTAACCTAGATCTTTAACTTTGTTCACTAGTTAAATTGGTGGGTGTGCTGGCTCACCATACTTCCTTCAGGCTACACAGAAGGAACAATTAAACACTCTTTTATGTGGCCGCTGCTGGAAACATCAGAAGCTGTGCCATAAAGTGCTTGGCTGAATGGCAGAACTTGTACCTACCTACCTGAAGAAATAAAAGGGATTTTTGAAATGGGATTTCAGAGGCCAGTGGATTTATTGGCTGCAGCAATGAAGGTGGGAGGCTAAAAGTAAGAGCAGTAGTCAAGGCCATTCAGCTGTAAGGATGCCAAGAAAGACCCAAACCTCAAAACAAAAACAAACAAACAGAAAAAAGCTCTTTTTTTCTGAGGTCTGGGGATTTTTTTGCTGATAATGTTTGTTTCTGAGCATGAAAGCTGTATTTTGTTTCCACTTTTCAGACAAAGTCAGGTGTCCTGACATTTACAGTAAGTAAACGGGACTGTGTGAAGGAAATATTTGATGACTCCTTATTTTCTACTAACAGAAACAGCAAGTTCTCCAGTAATGGCAAAACATTCAAGGTAAAATATGTACGACTGCATTAGTTATTGCAGTATATTAAAAACTAGATGGTTTGCTATACTTGTATCATGCTTCAGAAGTATGATCTTTTCTTACACCATTTTTAATACATCGTTTTGTCAGAAATGCCGTAGGTATGCAGCACTTGCCATACCATACATAGAGAGGTTTGCCTGCATTTCTGTCAAATCTGTGTTCATTTATAGCACTCTATAAGGCACTTTAGCCAAAAGGCATTTGGTTCCCTGGTGCCAGTGTGTGCTGCCAGCTTCTGTTGTTTTACTGTATCTGTGTTCATGGTGGATGGGCAACAGCCCATCCCCGTCTTCCTCTACTGTTGGGGAGCTTTGTTCCTTTCAATCATGTTAATGAAGTTGAGGAATTTTTTTCTACACATCTTTATTGACTCTCAGGCTTTTCAGTGGAGGTATAAGGTTCTGAGTTTTGATTTCTTCTTGTTTTTCAAACAAGAAAACAAGAAACATTGACTTACTGAACAAAACAGTTCAGACTTAGATGATGTAAATGATGATTCAGAAGAGGTTTTCAATGAAATGCCAATAAATATGATCACAGGTCATTCCTACTCGGCTATTTCTTGATCAGTTAACAGAACTCTATATGTTTGTTACCCAGTGCCATTATGCAATGTTTGTGATGGAGACAGTTAAACAATAAAAGCCAAATGCCTGAAACAGAATTACTATGCTAGTCATGCAAATATTCCTCTGTGTACAGAGACAGACAGCTTCCTAAGGCTGTGGCTTCTTGATAGGTAGGTAAAGACCTACAAGTTGAGAAGAAATTGAGAGGATGTTCAAGGCTGTTTCTGTTTTTCTTGCTTGTGAGGGAAAGGATAAATAATGAATAACAGCAAAACAAGTCTAGCATAGCAGTTAGAGGCGAGCTGCTTTTTCTGCCATGTGACGATTATTTGCTTCATTCATGCCTTGTAAGTCTGCAGGTTGTTGTCAGTGTTTTTCTTAAGTCTTCCAGCACAAAGCCCTGGAGCATACCCACACTACTTGTTCTTGGAAGCATATTGAAATAATGATTGTGATTCAGGCTGAGGTGAATGGAAGAGGAAGGATTTTCTAATTTGTAGTGACTTTTCATGAACTTGCATTTACTTGTTCTTCACAAAGATTTTGTTTGTTTGTTTGCTTGCTTGTATTTGTTTCCCAGGGTGTTACCCTAGATGTGTTGTTTTTTACTTTAAACCAAGTAAAGCCATGTATTTCATAGGGAATTTTCAAGGAAGAATGCTTGAGGCCAGATTTGCTACTGGCTTTCTGTACACATGTTAGTTATCACAGAGTTATATCGATACAGATCAAAATGGTAGTAGTATTTACATATCCGAAGTGCATAAAAATAGATAAAAAGCAGTAATTTGTTAGGAGTTTGCTCATGAACCCTCTTGAATGATAACAACTGCATCAGTTTTTACAGAGACTTGTGGTGCTTGAGGACATTTTCTTAAGGAGTAAAGCTGTTAAGGACATTGTCCCACATTGTAACATGTGGGACAGACGAGTTGGTGAGCTTTCTGTGTGGATGACTTCCACCTGTGTGAGGGATGCGTTGTGAGGGATGCGTTGTGAGGGATTATGTGTTGCTTGCTTTCTCCCATTTTTAAATTTTATTATTTATTTATTTATTTATTTATTTTCAATTTGGGACATGGATTGGCTGCAGCTGCTGGGCTTCCTTTAAATTCTGGCCACTTAGACTTACTGCTGTGCAAAACTGTAGTTGTACATTCTTCTTCACAGACATTTTGGGATAGAGTCACCTAGTACATATCCTTGACTTCACTGAGAACTCATTTGCAAGACACAGTCATTTTAGGTACTTGACAGTGATTTGATTGGTTATTATTTTGTTTCAATCAGATCATGTATTGCATGTGGCTGCAAACTGAAAAGACTTCATAAACACCTGTTACAAATTGCATTTTTATTGAGTTAAATTTAGATCTAAAGTATTTTCAACCTTTTTTCTTTGCTATCTGTGATTGTTTTTCTTCTATTTTTTTTCTTTTTTGGGGGGGGGATTTTTTTTTTAATTTTCTTTTTTGGGATCTTTCTTAATTCCTATTAAATACATAGGTTTTAAATGTAAATTGAGAAATGGATATGAGCTACTTGTTTATGCACGTTAGGAATCTGAGGTGATGGTCATGATATTTTTTATGTTACCTCATTTTAATTTGTATTTTTATTTTAATCTAAGTTTTTAATTAACAGATAACATTATTTGCAACCATACATAACCAATGAGGGCAGTGGGTCCCACTAGTGGCAATTATCTGTAACTCATGCCCAGTTTGCATTCCAATCTGGTATCATCAAGTTTTAGGTTCATTTATATAACAATGACATTCTATTTCAAAATGTATAGGCCAGTAAGATATGCCGTGTTTGAGAATGTAGGGATTTACAGCATTTTATGCTTTAAAAATAAAGAGAGAATCTTTCCAAGTTGCTTTTCAAGCAACTCTTTGCAGAATGAAAGCAAACCAAATAAGCATCAAGAAAAACCTGGAATATTTTTTTTGTGTGTGTGTGTTCATGAGATAGTTTGAAAATGTCAGATAAAGGCTATGTTGTTCTTTTCATTTTAACCAGAAAATTCTCAGCAATATCTATGTAGCAGGAAGATGATATTCATCAATTGTTACATTATATTCACAGTTTCTCTCATTTCCCAAAATGCACAGCTGCTGTGTCATTTTAAGATTTAGAAGTCACCACATTTATGTTTTAACGATCAATGGCAGCTGTTGATCTGAGTCATTAATGAGATTTTGACTTCATCTGTATTTAAACCTTGTATATTCTGCAACAGAGTATGCTTGAAAAATGAGATTTCTCTCATGGTTATAACAAAGAGTTTTACAGGCTTGAGCTGAGAGGATTTGCTCTACCCTGTGGAAGGTTATATAGTACAAACTTTATGTTAAATGAGAAGGGGCAGAAGGAAAACTCTTGCTGAGTTTTCAAATACTACCCTTTGGTCTATGAGCACATAGAAAATGGCCCTAAGGTGAAGGTATCTGCCACTTCTATGTTGAGAGTGAAATAGTAGAAAAGTCTCCTCAAAGTGAAATGTGATTTTGTAGCTCACTCATTTATTAAAATGCTATTTATTACACTTCCTTTGAGGGCAGCAGAGTACCTTGAGAATGACAGATTGAGTGCATACAATGTCACTTGGGGAATGTTTAATATAATGTCATAGATATTTGGGTATAGTAAAACAGTTCTTAAAAATGGCAAATAATGACCTTCCCAAACAATGTTCGAATTGTATTTCTGATGCGTAATAAATCCCTCCTCGTAGTTAAATATTCTGGTATTTAAAATTTGTTTTATCAGTGGTTTTATGTATCAGTAATACCTTGTTTATAGGTTAGTAGAGAGAAAATATATATTTTTTCAAACAACAGAATGAATTTCTAATAGGGTTTCCCTTCTTGCACTCTGCCTTTTATGATGTATGTATTTCATTAACCTTTCTGTGTTTTCACTCAGAGACTTGTTCTGTCTACTTCAGATCCTTGGGAAATTGTACTGGTTAATTTCTCCTTACCAATAGACTATAATTCCCAATATAAAAATACGACAGAATCATCCAAATTAAGTGTTAGTGAAAACATGAAAAACAAAAACCAAAGAACAAACAAACAAAAAAAAAACACAAAACAAACAAAAACATTCTCAACTGCAATAAAGTTTTCTTATAGGAAAACTGCTATAATGTTTTATTTAGTCCTACTGAACAAAGAGTAGATATAGGTGCTTCACTGGGAACGAAGATGGTTCTTAGGAAAGTCTTATCTTTTTCAGATGATTGCTAATTATAGTCTAAACAGGACAGTCACCGTTGGAAAGCCCAAAGTACTACACGTTAGGACATGTGAGAAGTAGCTTGGACGAGCTATGAGAGGATGCTAACATGCAGTTCTTTGTGAATATTGAGACCAAACTACTATTTCAAATATCTTAGTTTCTTGAAGACATCTACTAAGTAGGTAATCTTGTCTTAAAAGGAGATCAGGTTAGTCAGGCAGAACCTGCCCTTCATAAACCCATGCTGGCTGCGTCTGGTCACTCAATTGTCCCATATGTGCTGTGTGATGGCACTCAAGATGATCTGCTCCATAACCTTCTCTGGGACCAATGTCAGGCTGCCAGGCCTGGAATTCCCTGGATCTTCCTTCCTGCCTGTTTTGTAGATTGGAGTCACATTCACTGCAATCTACACAATCACAAAGAATCACAGTCATAACTACTGCTCTAGAAAAAATGTACTAAAACATTCAAAGACATGACATAATCATTGCTTTGTAAGCGGTTCATTATTCAGAGTTAACTTTGTTGGAATTTGGTTGGCATGGACAGTTCAGGAACAGACACTACTTCTAATTTGGCCAGAGAAACTAAGAAAAATGAAAGATAATATTAAAGTTGAAAAGAACAACATCTTTATCTTTTTCAAAATCTATCCAGTGCTGATTAACATTATTTCTTCATCCCATTTGTTCTATACAAATCTTTTGATTTGGCCAAGTGCCTACTTTCAGTTCTTCAGCATCATCCTCTCCTTTACAGTGGAGAGTTTAGTTTATCCTTTGGCTTTTGACATGCTACATTGCAACTGTAGCCTGTGTTAGCCCTAAATCTTGTCATTTGGCATTGCAGAATTAAATAATTAGTTAAAATTTCATACAAATAACTATGAATGTAGCAGTCTAATTCCCATGAAGAGTTTATGGCTATTAGAAAGTGAGTCCCAGTCCTTTATGAGCTTGGGTATAGGACAGAATGTCCATAACCCCTATGTGCCTGGCATCATCATCTAGATGTTGAAAAACTCAGACTGTAACGTGCCTAGGACTTTCCCCATCTATTCTCCTTTATCACGTGTCAGGAATTGCAGTGGAAAGTAACAGAAAGCCCTTGTGATAATGTTGTCCACTAGCACCCTCATCTTGTGAGATAACTGGCTGCTTTCTACTTAAAGACCTTTTGGAAGAAATGAGTAAGCTACAAATACTGTTCTTATGTTTGAATGCTGACTGTTTTGGAGATTAGGAGAAGGGAAATGAAGAACAGTTCAAGAGAGAGCTCTGGTTACCATGAACTGAAAACTCAATATCATAAACTAAGTGAAAGATTGATCTCAAATGTCTATCTTAGCATTAGTTCAGCAGAAAAAGTCTTATTACTCCAGAGATTGCTTTGCTTTTCATCATCTATCTTACTATCAATGATAATTAAAGGCAAATTCAAATCCTGTAAAAAGTACTGTATGTGGTAACTGTTTGCTGAATATCTCTTCAATGCCCTTTATAAACTTAGGGCTTAGAAAATTGACCTTCCTGGTTGAAATAACTACTGGCTAAGAGCAAAATCATGATTTCAGGCCTTATCCTACAGACACCTTACACATGTAAGTAGTGAATATCATGGGATTAATTATATGAATAGTAGCTGCACATCTTGGCCCTTGGACAATTCAGAGTCTTGAGTAGAGGCTGAGGCTGATTCTAAGATGTGAGTAGCTTTGTTGAAGCTTTGTTGAAGCCATTGCAAATCTTGTCTGATATTACCTGTGTTTTAATATTGGACAATTTTAAAGTTCATTCCATATCAGACAGCATATCTGAACAAAGATATATTTTATGAAGTAATACGCAGAATTAGGCTTATGCTGAGACAGTAGTAGAAGCAGATTGTCTTCCAATCACACTATTCCTGATGAAATGTCAAAGAAAAAGGAGCTTTTCATCTTTAGGAAAACCCATTCAGAATCATTAAGTATAGCTCAGTCTCTTGTACTGATGGGGAAAAAAAATCGTTTTTGGATTGAGGATAAAACATAGTATATGCCAAATCCCAAATAAGGTATAGGGAAAGCTATGAGCAAATGAAAGAGTTCTGCATGGAATTGAATATGATTCTGTATATTATATAAAGTTGTAATAAACATAGAGCATAAAATTCAGTAGGCCTTGTTTCAATACACTCAAGATCATCTCAAAGTTTCACCCTTGCCACTAAAGCCCAACTTGTAATTGGGTAAACAACGTTTTTAGATTTGGAATGTTCACTTTGAAGAAGTGCTGGGTGCTATCTTACCTGCACATTCACTCTTTTATCATTTAAAATATGCATTAATTTGCTTTTCTGTTTTCAGAAGACATTTTGCCATAATGGGAACAAATGTAATATACTTCTCGTTGGTACTTCTTCCAAAAACTAGTTTTCAGTATACAGTGACACCAAACAAAAGCAAGCCTTTTCTTATGCTGATGTCTATCCATCCATAGGTCTTTCCATGTACATTTCTACTTAATCTAATTGGATCTAAACTTCTAACATGAAAATATTATTTTCATGGTAAGGGAACATATTTATTTGTCCACAACACATATCCAATACAAAGTATAGGAAAAAAACAAACAAACAAACAAACAAACAAACAAAAACCCCACCATACTATGTTATTTAGATTTAATATGCAAAACAAGATGAGAGCATATATGTGTAACATGGATGAGGTAATATTACTGTGGGAAACCTAATTTTGCATGACCATAATGAAATATTTTATCATTTATTTTAATAGTTAGCTGACATCTGTGCTTCTTTGCTAAGAAAGGGAAAGTAAAGTAGTTGAAATAGTTTTTACTAATTGTATAGATTTTTCATATGAAAATAATATTTGACTTTATACCATACTTTTTAACTGATGACAACATTTAGAACACAGGACTTGACTTGAAATATAGGCTGGAGGACCTGAAGAGGTAGGATAGGGTACTTACATAGTTGAAAAAAAAAATGTTGCAAAATAGTGATCATTAGCTAAATCTGCTCTCCTGATATCATGCTACCTTTTCACTATATGAAATACAAAGATAGAAGCTAACTTAAAAATTACAGCTGTTAATACTGTATTTAGTCAGCATTAGAATCTATTTTTTCTATTTGTGCAGCATTTAATGAGAAAAAATGCAATTCACTATTTTCCCAGTAGGTGGCTTTCAAATGAAAGGTATTTCATTTTTTTTTCATGGTTGTGGAATTGTTATCAATGAGAATTAAGTCTTAACAAAAATTTAAAAGGTAAAGAACAATACACATACCAATTATCTTGAGCTCATGTTTGTAATTATTCATAGGCTGGAATTCAAAGGCTTGTATTCTTACATTACCAGCAGTATTCATACTTTTTATTATACCACATAATATAGGATCCATTTTTTCTAGCCTTTTAACATTAAATTCCTTGTTGTTGCTAATTAGGTCTTTCTCTTCTGCAATTGACTGTTGCGCAACAGTAGCATATTTACACCAGAGCGTTTTAAGTGCATGTCCTATGTACTAAATTCAGCCTAAAAAGTCTTGCAGACTACCTGTAAATCTACAGACATATCTAAACCATATGATGAGTGCAGCATGGAAATTTCAAAAAACAGCACTGACACAAGTCATTAATCCACGTGGTTCTTTGCAGCATTGTGTAGGATGTACCAGCTCAAGCCAGGAAGGGTAGAACATAAACTTTTTATGCTATTGTAATATTTTTCCTGGCTAAAGAAGAAAATAATTAGGGCCATGCCTGATTGGTGACACATGCACCTGGAAGCACAGAAAAATAAACAGCACCAAAGCAAAAACAATCAGGGCAGGAGAGGAGACAAGGTACACCACATCTTTCCTTGCTAGTTACACCTTAGCCTATTTGGGTCTGCCATCTTCTCTCAAACGTAATCCCAAGGTCAGTTATCTCAGGGTCTCTATGCAGTGGCCATCTCCTGAGCACTGTCCAAAACCAAATTTTCTCCAGGGCAGTTACAGCCGTCCAGCATTTTGTTTACCCAGCTAGCCCTACAAACTCAGCTGCTTGACATTCACCCGCTCCCAGTATTTTCACTTACTTTATAGCTACCCCCACCCCCGAGAATTTAGCAGGTTTTGTGCTGGGTAGGTGTCAAATGAAAGCAATAGGACCAGTAAATAGAACCTGTATAAAGGTACCTGTATGGTTTATCTCCCTGCTATCTAGTTAATAGCTTCTGTTGAATGAGGCCTGTGACTAGATTCAGTTGAATCTGAATCTTAGAAAATTGTAGGTGGTTTTAATGCTATATAATTAAATTGGCTTTTAGTATAATACTGCTAATAATAAATAGGCTACTACCGTTTCCCTCCAAAACCTTTATACTTATAATACTTAAAGGCTTTTTCTTCCCTTTCCCTTTGAGAATGTAGTGAAATTAATAACAGTGGAAGGAAGAATTATTTGAGAATACTGGTCAAAATCAACAATCTTGATTCCACCAAATATATTTTATGCTCTCTTTTTGATTCACTTTTTCAGTTAACATATCTAATTTGGGGAAAAGCTCTTTTATGCTTGTGTCTACCATCATTTACTTGCACGGAAAATCTTCATATAGGAAAGAACTAGGGAAAGGAAAGCCAATGAATGCGAAAATAAATGGTTTAAGAACAAAAGGTGGGAGAATAATACCTTAATCTCTCCAAGCAGCGAGAGAGTTAGAAAGAAGAAAAAAATGTGGTAAGGAAACTGTGGAAAATTGGAGGCTTATGAAGAAAAGTGTCTCTTGTTTGGAGATATTGCATATGTCTTCCAGCTGCAGGATGTGAAACGATGTCAATAGCATAACTGAAAGTTAAGGTAGGGCTTTAAGACAATTGGGACACATTGAATGAATTGCATAGCTGCCACAGTGAAAATTTATTTGGTTCTGCATCTAGAAATTTCACAGTTGCTCCAAATACATGCGCAGTGGTATATTGCTTATGGCAACGATTATGCTAATTGACAATAGATGATGCACTAATCCAGTCAGCTAACTGGAACGGAGTAGAGTGAATTACAACAAAGAATAAGACAATTATTCTGTGAAAGGGAAGACCAAAGTTCTACTAGTATGATTTCAGTAATAGTGAGTGGATCAGAGTAGTGATTCATTTTTACAGTCTCTCTTCAAGACTGCCCAGATGTCTCAAGACAAAATGCAAACAAAACAAAGCAAAGAACAAAATAATCAAATAGCTGGGGATGGAAAAATCCATTTCTAGGGATCTTTTCTCCAAATTTTTTTAGAAATATTTTTTAAATCATGAAACATGGCACATAACCTCTTTTTCAAAACTTTTTAATGTTTAGTCTGTGTAAGATTCCCAAGAATATCAAGAGTTGTAAGTGCCAAGTCCTTCTTTGAATCTTGGTAAAGTCTTGACATCAGTGACATCCTGTGGCATTGAGTTCCATAATCTAATTATGTGCTGCATTAAAAAGTATGTCCTTTTATCAGATTTGAAGCTGCTGCTTTTCACTTTCACTTAGTGTCCTTTTGTTCTTGAATTATGAGATGCAGGACTACAGAAGCTCCTGATCTATTTTCTCTTTGCCACTTACCATTTTTATACTTCCATCATATCCCTTCTTATTCATCTTTTTTTTTCCTAAGGTTAACAATTCCATTTTTTTCCAGTCTTTTCATATGAAGGCTTCTCTATATGCCTAATTATCGCAATCATTCTTCTCTGAATACCTTCTAATTCAGTAATATCCTTTCTGTGATGGGGTGACCAGTACATCACACTATTCCAGAGAAGGGAAAATTATTGATTCATATAATGACATTATATTTTCTTTCTTATTCCTCAGCTCATTTCTTATGCATCTTAACATTTTACTTGCTTTTTTGACTGCAGCTGCACATCGAACAGGTCTTTTCATTGAGCTGTCTGTAGTGGGGCCCAGGTGTTTTTCCTAAGTTGGCGCTATTAATTGAGATGTCTGGTAAAGTGAATGATTCGTTACAGTTTTTCTCACCAATATGCTTTACTTTGCATTTAAATAAATGATTTTCACCTCTTTTACGACTGCCCATCTACCTAGCTTGGTCAGTTACCTCTGAAGTTTCCTGTCATCTTCATACTTGGTTAACAGTCCTTTTTTTGTGCAATCTGCAAATTTTGCTACATTGCTGCTCACTCATTTTTTTCCATGTTAATTAATATATTTTGAATACCTGGTTCTTGTATGGCACCTTGAAGCACCCCACTGTTAACTTTTTGCTATAATGTAAAATGTCTATATATATATATATTTTTTTTTTTTTTCCAAAAACATCTTTGAGAGAAGTTTTGCTTCATTTTGCATCCTATCCCAGAATGACTTAATCTCTGACTGAGATGGTGAGGGAGTTAGTCTCTTGAGAGGAACCTTGTTCTTGCCACATTTATTCAGTGAATCTAACATGGTTAAGGACTGGTTACCTTCACAATTAAATCTAAATGTTCATGAGATAGCTATGCTCTTTGTGACCACAAGTATGGAAATTAAAGACAGACGATGGAAAAGCAGTTAATTCGTTCAGTATGTTAGGCAGACGCATGCAAAATTAAGATGGGAGCAAGCTGCAAGTAATAGTTCTTAACCCTGTCTTGGTGATAATCCTAGCTAGCAGGAACATAATCAGTCTAAATAGGCAGGGAGCCTGTAGAGTATAGAGCCTACTTCTTATGCCTATGTGTGAAGAAAACTTCATGTGAAAATAAATAAATAAATAAAAAGAAAACTAGTGGTAAAGTTTTAGGTAAACTGTTACTTTTCCAGACTTTCTTCCAGAATCTGATACGAACCAAGATATCTTAAGATTTCTAATCCCCCAAATTCTTGTGGAAAAAGGGAAAGGCAAAGCTATTTTGATGCTTTATATGTCATATCATCCCCTAGGTCTGCTTATTTCCTGGTATCTCTTTCTCTTTCTCTCAAGTGTTCCCCATCCTCTCCCTGAGAGAGTCAATGTCTGCTTCATCAACCCTGACTGCCTACAGTGTGCAACAAGCTCCACCACCTTTCTTCACAAAGAAGATTGCTTGCACAGAAGGCTTCTCAAACTGCTTGGGACACCTTGCACAGATTCATGCCTCTGCCTTGAATTCAGAAGGGACACTTAAAGAAATCCTGAACATTTTGTTGGAAATGTGATCAGTCACCTGCAACTTAGACCCTACCTGTTTGGTAAAGGGAATAAGGACAACTAGAACTTCTGGTATTTCCAAAGATTTGTCTGAAGGAAACGCAGTATTTTCCATACAGTAACCCATCCAACCCAAAAAAATTTTGGGTGGAATGGAAGTTGACAACAGGTATCAAATCTCTTTTTTTCTGAACAAGCTTATTAAAATGCTAGCAACATCTCTACAGCTAGAACTGGAGTCTAATAAGATTTTAAGGTAGAATATGGAATGCAATCTTGGCTATCTAAGGACCAATTATGCATACATATATATATACCTGCACACATGTGTGTGCAGGTATATATATATTCATTTTTTCTGAGCAAGTTATTTTGATATAGTCAAATATAGGATGCTGACTTATAAGAATGTAACAGTAAAACCACTTTGACCTTTATTTTTCTGCATAGCAACACACACACACAAATCAGTATAATATAGCACAATCAAAAACGTAAGCAGAGCTTCTTATTTGAAGGAGGAATAGAAAGAAGACTTGGTGCACTTCACTTTTTTTTTTTTTTTGAAATACCACAGTGTTTGTGCAGCATAAGAAACTGACAGATAGAACATATATTGTACAGTCATATCTATTAATGAACATAATATAACATTAATGATGCCTTTGCATCAAATATAAGAAAAGAAACTGTACCATGTGCCATTTAGTTAATATAGGGAAAAAAAAAAAAATGTACCAAACACATGAGCTCACTTCAGTGAACAAATAAAAGCCGAATGCTTTTCACAATATATTTGCAAAGCAGTAACCTAAGAAAAAGTTATATAAGTCTTTACAGTTTGCCAGCCAAACCTAAGAAAATGACTTAATGCTAAGTGATTGAAGGCTGAGTTTTGCAGAAACAATGCATATGAAAACAGTGTGAATATTGTAACTGCTGCCGTCTTTGTACTGAAAATATCCATACTTTGCATTTGCTGTGGATTAATATATCGCCTGGAATGTATGTGTATTCAGGTAGTGTAAGAGATTAATATACGCCTTTCTGATGGTACACTGCCATTTGGGAGAATATCACTAAATATTTTTCAATATCTAGGAGGCTGTCACTTATTAAATGGAACCCCTATCCCACTATTTTTTTATGTAAACACAGATAAAATGCATCAATAAATAAGCATTAAAGTGTCTGAAATAAATCCATATCCTGATAATATTCCATTGCAGAAGCAACACATTTTTCACTTTTTTTTTCCTTTTTTTTTCTTTTTTTTTTTTTTTTTTTTCCTCTAGAACTTGTATAAAAATTAACGTGAATATAGAAAAGATTTACCAGTGCTTTTCAGGCACATTTTGTTGTTTTCTCCTTTCCTGAGAAGGTTGCATACTCCTCTGTGATCCCCAGATCTTGGTAGGATATTGAAACCCATGAGAGATGCTGCAGTTTTCAAATGAAGTGTTTTAATACCTTCCGTCCCTCCATCCTGTTAGTCTCTAGTAATAACTTATTCCTGGAGAGTGGTATCAATGTTTATAATTTTAATGTACAAAATAGTAAGTGAAACAATACAGTGGGAATAAACTGTGATGGATTATATTGGCTAATACAACCCTTTGTTTGGAAGATCCTGTTTCATATCCTCAAATTTGTGAGAAGAAACCTGTCATCTCATGGGAGTTTTTATGACAATTTGGAGGAGGCTTGGGTGGTGTTTTTAGTACCTCTTCATTTCAAAAAATAAAAATAAAAATAAATAAAAAAGTGATTATTTTTTTATTTAGTCTTAGCACACTAATAGAATTACGAGATACAGAAGGTAACTCTTCTGAATTTTAGATTTTTTTTTCTTTTTTTTTTTTTTTTTCTGAAACTTACAGCTATAAAAAAGTTTCCAAGTTTCCTACTCAGCTACACTACATTTAATCAGGAACTGGGGCAATGTATTGTTGCTGCACTTACTGCTGATTTCCTTATTTTTTTACTATTATAGAAACAGTAATTTTAATTAAACTTTTGATAAAATAAATAGGAATTAATAGTAATTGCTAGATGTACATTTCTGTAAGTTTAAAGAACCCTGGACAGAAATGCCTTATTCCGTTTAAAATCTTTATAATATGTTACATTGCTTGTGAGATAACCAACCAACCCCTATTAATCAAACTCCAAGATAATGCTTAATGTTATGATATAATCCCATAATATTTTCCCTACTGTTAATACACAGCACACGTATTTTTTCATGCAGCATACAGTCCATATATTCAACTATACATTCTTTTCATCTTGTCTGCATAAATTTTCTGTAAATTACATGTGCGCATTGTGCAACTGAGACAGAAAAAAAAAATCATTGCCTTCCATACCCGCCACTCATCACCTTATCACATTTAACATTCTTTAAATAAATTGATACTTGATACATATATTGCTCAAGTCTTTTCTTATGGCTTTGTTGAAGGAAAGGCTTTCAGAAGTGGCTCTTGAATATCTGGCTTGCAGCTCTCAATATGTTGAATTAGGATGCATAATTTATGGCTGACAGAATTAGTTGTGATATGTGGAAACAGGTAGATTTAACATTAAATCCTGATATAAAAGACACTTAATAAAGTCTTAGATCACTTAATTTGTGAGAGAGATTACAAACTAAACAAAGTCGAAGATGTACCAGAAAATAATTCAGACATTAACAGCATAAGCGTAAGTTTTTCTGTGGCCCAAGAGATCAAAAGGAAAGTATGTGAACGGTACACTTAATTTTTCTTTGTCTTGAGATTTACCAAAGTAGTCGTCAGTGGAAGATCTATGTTGAACCAATCAAGAATCCAGCGTTAAGCAAAATGGATGATCTTTGTCCCCTTTGTAACAGTTGTGTTTAGCACAACACAAAATGTGTTGCTCTAATCATGGCTCTAATTGGCACCTTTGTTGACAGTCTCAGAAGAAAGGTAAAGGCATGACTAGGCATTGTACTGATGGACTGTCTTGCTCACAGCTGTAGCCTCCTTGGCTGAATGCTGCAATTTATTGAGCAGATGTACTTTTTAGATTCTACTGTCGTTTTAGCAAAATTCTGTGGGTAAATACCATATCCATTTGATCTTTTTTTTTTTTTCCTTTCTTCTTCTTTCTTTTTTCTTCTTTCTTTTTTCTTTTTTCTTTTTTCTTTTTTCCTTTTTCCTTTTTCTTTTTTCTTTTTTTTCTTTTTTTCTTTTTTATTTTTTTCTTTTCTTTTTTCTTTTTTTTTCTTTCTTTTTCTTTTTTCTCTTTTTTTTTCTTTTATTTTTTTTTCTTTTATGCTTTCCTACAAATAGTGCGCTTGCTGTGTTAAGTATAGTTCAGAGAAAGTGAAAGTGGTGGTAAAATAGTGAAAAAAAAAATCTGAAACACTTCACAAGTTCGCTTACTTTTTTACAGAAGTATAGGAAAGAATACAAAGAAGTATTAACACTACCTAGGCCAAAATACTTTGGGTATTTGAAGAAAGTACACATTAGAACACCTAAGTTTAAAAAATGTCTGCTCCATATATAGTCAAATTCTATGAGGCAGACACTCCTAGAGGATGATT